>NC_056746.1:942920874-942950874 GCF_019279795.1 Protopterus annectens
GGTATTGAAGAACTAAATGTTTTACAGATGTAAAACCTGCAGTATGATTACTGTTGCCAGACAGACAGCAGTCTTCACACGAGAGGTTAATAAGTGCCAACAGCCTTAAAAGCTAACACTTCATTTAACAGCTTTTAAGACTGGCTGTGCTTCATGCCTCTCTTTTGTGGTAGTCACTAACTGCTATTAATGCTCTACGGAGAGAGGACTATAAATAAAAGAGTTGAGGGGTGGTTAACAAGATAGTCTTTTCTCAGATTTTGGTGCATAATTACGGTACTCTATGCACTGCACCAAAAATTACGTTAATTTTTTTTTCAGGGTATAGTCAAACAATGGAGATCACTACTTCAAGTGAGCATAAGACACTAGCTAGCATTGTTTACTAGCCATATGAAAGTCAGCTGTAGACAGAATCAAGAAAGACTGTTTAACTAGTCATTGCAGGGGTCCACTTTAATATACATTTTGAGGCCAGGCAATTTCACAGTCAAAAGCTCTGTTGGGCAGTTTTTTTGTATTTTCCCCATCACTAGATAAGATATACATGCCAATATGTTGGAAACATAACAGACAAACAGAAATATGACCAAAATGTACAAGTCTACGGATATTCCTGTAGAAAGTACTGCACATTGCATTAGTAAATATTTTGCCCTGGTTAACACCTTTTCATACAAGGGGTATTCCTTTGCAGCTCCTCATGATGCGGTGATTCGAGGTCATCAACAAAAGCAACATACTCTTACTTCAAAAAGATTTCCAAATACGTTTTGGCAGATATGTACCTTTAATATTCTAAGAAACAATTCCCCTAAACTTTTAAAAGTAGTCTACAGTGATTTACCAGACTATCAGTGCAGCAATGCTGAAAACTTGCTATGTGAAACACCACAACTTAGAACACTACATGCACATATATTTCTATTTCTTGTGCATACTATAATTAACAGCCAACTAAGGAACATTTTATTCACTTCACTCAGTGTTACAGAGTTTACTTTTATACGAGTACTGAAAATCCTGAACTCTGTATCTCAGAAAAATTATATTCCTAAACACTAAAAGCTAAAATACTAGCTATTTATATAGATGTTACAATAACACAGAGACATCTATACAAAAATGCATTTAAAACTAAAATTGCTAATTTACTCTAGTAGAAAGAATTACCAACACTAAGTTATAACCTATTTAAATAAAACATTTAAAGAACTTTTGGTGAATAATGGAAATCTTACTTTACCCCTCCTTATACGTAATCTTAATAAAACCTTAAACTTACTTTTATGGAGGGATTGAAATCTTACTTTATCCTCCTTTAACAGCATAGGATACAAAACAAAACTGTATTTTCTATCCTTGGTAATTCTGCTAGGCCTTAGCTCTAACTGCCAATGAAAATTACCCAGACAAATTCACATAATGAAAACTCCAGTTTGCCTCCTTTGAAGATCTCCCTCGCACATTCAGCCTTCTACACAACTAGAAGTCCAGCATGATTCTGCAAAGAGTTTCAGTTCAAACCCACTTTAAATCAATCAGTATGATCAGCGAATGCCTTTTCTACGCCTTGTACACTAATGCCAAATATTGTTTTAAAGCACTAGAATTGGGATTCTGCATTATAAAATTATCAGATTAAGCAAACACTAGGGAAAATTGGCATAATGCTTAGAATTCAGGTTTGAAATACCAATTACAGTAGTCAGGAAGAGGTTATATAAGTTCCAGAATGAGCAGACTGCAAATATAAGGCGCAAGAGGGACAACGTGAAATTGAAAAATGTGTTTGATTACAGAAGGTTTAAAAAAATAAATCTAATAAATACAATCTATAATTAAAATAACGTTCTGATCTTTCATGTTAAGTTTGACACTACTAAAGACATCTATAAACAGCTGAAAAAAAGCCTTCCAGGTGGCAAGCATTACACGAAGAATGTATGGCACATAGCCATCCTAACACTTGACAAATGTTTCCTACATCGTGAGCGGTACACAGAATTCCATGCTAAAGTTAAGTTAAATCCCAGCTGTCCCATCCCACACCAATGAAACAAAAGCCCATCCAGCAAAATCATGCACTGGACATATCCAGTAAATAATAAAAATTGTGGTAATACCTGGAGGACACATCACAGAAAACAAAACAGCTCTTAAATTCAAAGCATTTCAAAATCATCTAGATTTTTTGATTGAAGCTTTGTTTAAAACATTCTAACAGTGCTTGATAAGCTTGCAAATAAGGAAACAAATAATAGAACTAACACAGCATTTGCACAGTTCTTTATAACGCAAGTCCAAGTTTTACCACAAATATTTTTAATTAAAAAAAAAAAAAAAACTTTTGTGGGGGGTGCAGATCATGATGTTAAATAAATATCAAACAGAACTACGAGAACCAGTCATTACATGCTATTTAACACAAACACATCATACTTAGAAGCTTAAACTACGACGTCAGAAAAGCAATTCTCAGTCATTACCCGACTGTGACTCGGTACCAGGATGATTAAAATCACATAATTACGCAACACAAAAACACAGTCCGTATCCGCAACATTTATTAGAAAAATGTTATCTCATACATATTGACTACACACTGACACTTAAGTCAGTAAACCCAATGTAAGGAACTGCAAAACGTACTTCTCAACCTGCAGACATTGAAAATAGGAACATCCAGCTAAAAATCTGGACATCTAATAAGCATAACATTTGAATACCAAAAAGTGCATAACACTTCCCTATTCCAGAAGGAATGTGGGACACTACTCAGCAACACTGCTGGATAAGTATAAACACATTATCAAAGAGACAGTGTAATGTTCGAGCTCTACCACACAAGGTCAGTAGTTTTTGCTGGAGATGTAAGATAGGTCTCTTTTTTTAAGCTGTTAATGCCACTAGTATTGTTTATCATGTAGTGCAGTTTCTTGTGTACTAGACATATACTTTTCAACTTTACAGATTTTTGTCTCATATTTTTAGTCTGTTTCTCAATAAAACTGTGCTTTTCTAGCAAATCATTGAGGATTGAAGTCAGAAAATAATGAAATACATTTGAGATTCACACTTTATACCCCTCAGAAAATGCATGCCAATGTAAAATCTGTTATTGGATCAACCTGATAAATTTGTAAGGACAATATTTAAAAAAAGTCTTATTTTTGGGCCTTTGTGCCATCATTATGTATGGCTTTGTCCAGATTTCCTGTACTAAGTCTTGGTACATGAACACTTTTCAAATGCTCAAAACCTCACCAAGTAGAACGTCTTTGGGACCAAAGATAGTCAAGTACACAATGCAAATGTAGTAGCATGTTATCAAATGCCAATGAAATGTTCATAGGTGTGAAGGGAGAGGATGGGAGAGGATGGACATACCTCTCAACTGTACACATTTTCGCAGAATGTCCAGATTTTTGCCTCATATTTTTGGTCCATTTTTCATAAAATTGTGCTTTTCTGGCAAATTAGTGGCAAATAATTAAATACTGAAGTTAGAAAATAATGACAGACATTGGATTCAGAATCCATACCCTTCAGAAAATCCATGCCAATGCAAAACCTGATATTCTATCAGCTTTCTAGGTTTGCAAGAGCAATATTTAAAAATTGTCCCTATTTTTGAGCCTCTTTCCCACTTTTATTTATGGCTTTGTCCAGATATCTTGTTCTAAGAGGTTGAGAGGTATAAGATGGGTGCTAATTTGTTGTTCTAAGAGGTTGAGAGGTGTAAGAAGGGTGCCAACGTTGAAAATAATTTATTAGTTTTCCGGGTCTGGTATCCACAGTGTAGTCCAAACTTTTGTAAAGTGCAAATGTTTTGCTGCATGAAACAAAATTTACTCTCTGCAAAGAATATAAAAATGTCTCGATGAAACACAGTAAACGTAGGAAATCACTAATTACTCTACTAAACTACACAAGTAAACTCTGACACAGCAAAGCACTGCAAACGGAATTCATGATGCCCCAAATGCAGAGGGGGACACACTCACCGCAGCATTGCTACGTGAAGTCAGAGGACTGGTGGAGTAATTACTCACTTGCTCGGCTAATATCTGACGACTTTGGATGGCATTGTTCCGCATTAGCAAGAACGCGTCAGTTAACCGTCTGGTTGCCATCTCCAACTTTTGAATGTCTCTTAAAATGTTATGCCAAATACTTTTCTGGGGACCCCCACACTAGGACTAACGAGCCCCACGATGCGGCACAGCGCGGTAGGTAACTCAGCAGCCCCTAGCATAAACAGCTGAGTGGGGGGCCCAAATAGCAAGCAGCACCGAGAAGGCTCACAGTGCTAATATTGTACAATAAACAAGTTTAAACTCGCCACAAGTAAACGCATACGCAGCACCACAAAAGACGAAAGTCCAGACTCAAGCCTTCGCTTCCTTATAATCAGCTGATATCATAACCTGAATATGAACGACATCGACGTTTCCTGGTTGTGCTCCATGAAATGGTTTCCGTCCACTCAGGAAACTGATCCACACAATTATTCAAATGTAAAGTTCCGACAATATTCTTATTTCAAAAAGCATAAAAGGATTGACTTTAGATGTCAGCTGTCACCATACCTCTCGAAGTCTTAGTGCAAGAAGTCTGGACAAAGCCTAGAATAATGGGGGAACGAAGGCCCAAAATAGGGACAGATTTTAAATATTGCTCTTATAAACTTAGAAGGTTGCTTGAATAACAAGCTTTGTGCTGGAATGCATTTTCTGAAAGATATGAAGTTTAAATCTCAAGTGTATGTCAATGTTTACTGACTTCAATTCTCAGTGATTTGCCAGAAAACGACAAATTTTATGAGGGACAAACAAAAAAATTGAAGCAAAAATCTGAACATTCTGCGGAAATCTAGACAGTTGAGAGCTATGACTGTCACTAATTTTTAATTACTTCCCTAATTTTGACTACAGTGGTGCTCCTTCCTGCTAAAATGTTATGTATTTCTTTTTTAATTTTGAGAAAGGTTAGTGGATTACAGCCTGTAAATACTACTAACCATTACAGTTGTACAATTATTTTACTTCATAAAACATGTCAATTCACATCTTTTTCTACTAACTTTCTCAGTTAATAGTAACATTAATTAAATATGCCCCATTTTGAGACATACTACACTAATTACTTTCCTTTTCTTTAGTTTAGTCCCCCCCCCTCTCTATATATATATTTGTGTGTGTGTGTGTGTGTGTCCTTGGCTTGGAAGCTTAACAGATAGAACATTCACTATTGGTGCCAAATAATTAGAGGGCATTAGGTTTTATTCAGTACGTGTGTTACGTATTTATCTACTGTCTGATTGATTGACTGATTTTCATTTCTGACACTGCAGTGCAGCATTAGGGAGTACTGCACTTCTGAGTGCGCCATCCTTCAGATGAGATATTAACCTGAGGTACCATATGAATGAGTTGTAGGCAGCTGAGGTGATTGTGAAACATCTCATGTCACTTATTGAAAAAATATTATGGAGTAGGGGTTTTATATTTTTATTACAACAACAACAATAGAATTATAATATAGAGTCAAATTACCTTATGACAAACTTTGTGCAAAACTGCCTTCACTTCCCTGTTATTTGTGAAAAATGAAAAATAAAGGTCAGGAAACCACACGCTAAAAAAACAGATCAGTGATCATAGGAGATTACTAGGCTATTAACCCAGAAGTCATTTCAAGCCTAGCCATTTCATCACAATATAATACCATAGATACTGTAGTCAATACCCAGGATTGTATTTAGTAATGACTGTTCATGTCCAGGAGGGTTGTAAGCGCTATCCCCAGTAAGAATTTATGGTGCCTCATCCACTCATTCAGCTTCCTTTTGAACAGTGTTATAGAGGTGCTCTGCTTCACATGAATTGGCAGTCTATTCCAAAGATGTGCCTACCTATTCAAGTCGCAGGTCATACTTTGGTCCCTGGAATGGGTAGCTCTAGTCCCACTTGATTTATGGATGTGCAGAAAATTCATTAGGTTTGGGTTGGAGATTGCTCTGTAATCCAAGTATAAATCTCCCCTAAGAAGTCTATACGATACTTAGTATAGTGACAGTGACTTTAGTCAGTCTGTGCAGGGCATGTTCTGGAGTCCCTTGATCTTCTTAGTTAGAAACCTCTGAGATCCCTCCAATTGCTGCAGGTGCATTGTACGGTACATGCCAAAAGGGGCATTAAACTCAACTATGGGCCTGATTAGTGATGAGTATAGAGGGGTTATAACCTCCTTTGCTCTAGAGGCGATGCCTTTGGTAATCAAGTGTAGTGCCTTCCTTACTACAGTAGACTCCTGGTTGTCAAAGCTAAGGTTGCATTCTACTTGTGATCCCAGAGCTCTTACCATTTCATAGATACATAAGGTATTGTTGTTAATTTGATAGTGTGAAGGGACATTGTTTTTACCAACAGAAATGATGCATTTCTTTGCATTCAGTTTGAGACCATAACTAAGACACCAGTCGTTGATCTGCGTAAGACCCTTCTGAAGTATACTGACATTAGTTGGGGATTCAATAACTGAATCCAGTTTGCAGTCGTCTGCAAACGTGGTCAACTACAGCTCTTTAGTTTTCACCCGAACTTCTGAGAAGTGTATACCAAACAGTAGGGGACCAGCACTGACCCTTGTGGCACCCCGCTGGTGACAGGTCTGCTGGTTGATGTGGAGTCACCCACTTTGATAGTGTATGACCAGTTTGTGAGCCAGTTGGCAATCCATCTTGCAACAAAGGGGTTTACATTCAGTTTGCTAAGTTTATTGGTAATGCCTAAGTGTGGGACTGTGTCAAAGGCCTTTGCCAAGTCAAGGTGTGCTGTGTGCACATTTTTGCCCTTGTCAATGGCCTTGGTCACATTTTCAAAGAAATCCACCAGGTTTAACAGGCAGGATCTGCCCTTGATGAAGCCAAATTGGGTCAGACCCAGGGTTTGGAGGTCACCAATGTCTTTATTTATGAGTTCCATAGATTTACAGATGAGGCTGGTCAGACTTATGGGTCTATAATTCCCTGGGTCTGTAGCTAAGCTGCCTTTGTGGAGGGGAATAACTGTTACTGTTCTCCATTCCGCAGGAACAAAACCTGTGGTTAGGCTGTGACTGAATAGGGTGCTTAATAATGGTGATGCTACCTAATGTTTTAGTTTGTTTAGAAGACAGCCTGTTGTTGCCTGGTCCAATAGAGGCTGTGTTTTTTGCCTTAGACAAGGCTTTAATGACCTGCTCTTTGGATACATGGGGGTTGGGGTGGGGGAAGGTTTGTGTTAAGTTTGGAGGGGATAAGGGAGTAAAATTTTCACCAAATCTGTCCACTAGCAGGTTTGCTATTACTGCGTCATCAGTGTGTGTGTGATACCGTTAGTTACTAGTTTGGCACATGATTTGGTCCTACCTTATGGTTATCCTTGGCTGTGATTGCTAAATTTTTCTCAAAGTTACCTTTAGAGGATTTGACATGTTTTTGTATTTGCCTGTTGAGGCTGATGATGGTGCTTTTCCATTGTTGGAGCCTCGCCTTAGTTTTCTTAGCAATTTTCTGCATTTGTTGTAAAGTTTGTTAATGCTTGATGTCCAACAGGGTGGCTTGTTTTTACTTGGGGCTCTGGTTTTGATTCTATCTGGAACAACTGAGTCTGTACACTTATACAGATGATTGTACAAGGCTTTAATGTAAGCTTTGGTGTAGTTACCACTTCCAGCAGGGAATGGGGCTTGGAAGGCATTTATACCTTCCCCTAGGAGGGTATAGTTTGCTTTGGTGAAGGTTTTTATTCTGACTTCATCCTTTGTGAGTTCTGGTGTTAGTGTCAGCTTGACAGTGACTGATTTGTGGTCAGATTTGATTAATGATGATCTGACAGATGTGGTGGTGCATCTGCTTGTCATGTTCGTTCTGCTTGTTGCAGTTTGAACAACTTGTTCCAGGGCATTTTTGTTAACAAAGTGAAGGAAATTTTACATTAGTGAGTCATGGCTAGAGTAGGTTTCCCAGTTGATGGTGAGATAATTGAAATTCCCCATGACCAGAGTGTTTGGCAATATTTGGATTGACTTCAATTTGATCAAGTAGGCCTCGTGCGGAGGGGGAGCTATAACTAGCTATGACTTGAATAGGCGTCTTACCCACAGTAAACTGAACTTGGAGTAACTCCATGGAGTAGTTCAATCCATCTAGTCGGGAGGTGAATTTATCCTTAATATAAATAGAAACACTGCCTCCTTTGGTTTTCACATGCTTATTTTGCAGTCTGAAGGTGTGGAAGGCATTGTAACCTTGCATGGCTGGGGTACTCTGTGAGGCCTTGAACCAGGTTTCTGTGATTGCACAGACATCTACATCCTCCAGTGATAGAAGTGCTTCCCGGGTGTGCAGTTTTTGGTTTAAGCTCCTAATGTTTAGCAGTATAACCCTTATTTTGTTATGGTTGGTAATTTAAATGTCGGCAATTTTGTTTTTAGTCTTTGCCAGCAGCTGAAAGCCTAATGGTGCCAGGTGCAAACAGTCTCTGGCAAAGCAGTGAGGTTTGTGGACCATGTCATCCCAGGCTGACAGAAACTGGATCCCTTTAAATGACACCAGGAACTAAGCCAATTATTAAAATCAATCATTTTTTGTTTATACTGTGGCATCATTCTAGGTGAGGGTAATATGCTGCTCAAGGCTGGGGATATACTTGTCTGGGACACATACTCAGAGAGCTCAATCATGTCACATCTCTGTAGTAATTGCTTTGCAATCTGTACTGCATGTTCAGCAAGGCCGTTTGACTGTGGGTATTCAGGACTACTAGTAACTCTTTTGCAAATCTCTGAAACCGCAGGCATCTTCCTGTATCAGAAACAATATCACAGCATCGTACCTGTGATACAGACTCTAGATCTCAAAGCAGCCCTGACAATGTTCATACCAAAGAACATGTCTCAGTATCCATTTCCATTCCTGATGATGTCCCAGTTGTTCCCAAAGTTGAACATTCTTTGAAGACAGCCCCCATTGATAGATCCAATTATGACTTTTATGTTACACAATTAGGTCATATTTCTAGACATAGTGTAAAATAAACAGCAACCTGGACATAATTGTTTTATACGTGTCTGATTTGTTATGATTGCATGTCAAAGAATTAGCTCTGTATAATTGCATGTCAAAAGATCATTTCTGTATAATTACATGTCATTGAAAACTGTCATTTGATGTATGTACCATTTCTCAAAGAGAGAGGATGTAGATCAGAGTGTGTTTGTACCTTTGAGAAGCTTTTCCAGATGTAGGCACATATAAATGCTGAGCATGTGCAGACAGCAGTGCCCTTTTCATAGAACAGCCAGAGTGTTAACATGTATAAGTGTGATAGTCAGTTTATAAGTTTATTTAAGTTTAAGTTACAAAGCCTCATTCCACGGTGTTGCTGACTTTGCTTCTCTTATTCCAGAAGGGTATCCTGCTAGTCAGCATTCTTATACAGTCATTACAGCAAGGATGCCCTTCTAGTCTAAAAAGAGAATTGGTTTAATTGCACAATTGTACAAATTATGGGCTGTGGCAAAATTCTTTTAAAACATCGGTCCGTCTCTTGATAGGGTTGGGGTTTGGGACCCTGTCATCAACCATTTAGTTTTATCTCTCTGATTTAAAATCTATGGTTCATTGGGAAACAGAGTCATTCATGGGCATTTCCTTCATGTTATCAGTTTGCTGATAATTTCATAAGTATGTTTCATATCAGAGATGAATTTATATGAGGCTTTGGACCTAACAGGTACCAGTAACAATAACAGGCACGTTTATACAATTTCATACAGATGTTTTGGAAGAAAAAGCTATCCAAAAACATCTGTCTGAATGTTGTGCAAATGTTTATGACATTAAGCCTGTAAAAGACTCAGGGGCTATATGGATGGGAACTGGGAAGCCTGGACTGAGTTTCATGCAAAAGATAACAAGATTGCACATTTTGAGAACTTCTCTGTCTATGGTTTAGAGGAGTTTTGAGATATACCACACAGACAAAAATATGTTTTTCTGTGGAGACAAGGGTCATCTAATTGAGGCTTGTTTTAGGTAGGTCTTTGAGAAGTGTGAGGAGAAAGTTCCTTCAAAAGGTACTTGTACATTTCATTGTAAAAGATACATGGCAATAATCTCTATGGTTTTATCGCCCTTCCATGGCTGCTCCTCCTTAATATGAGTCACAGCCATCTGGGTTACCAGATGAGCTTTCATCAGCACTGCAGCTGAAACAGTGGAGAGTTTATAATTGGTTTTCATCTCTGGGAGACCTTCTGAGTAATCTTGTAGGTGGTATGATGTAGCTGAACCTCTTATACTGTTTTAGGGAAAGTATTCCATAGTATTTCCAAACATTTCAAAATTTGAACCTATTGAGGAAGGACACTTTTCAGGGAAAGCTAAGTCTTTGAAGAAATTTTTAAAAAGTGAGGAACATCCTCATTGCCCTCTGTTTCTTAAATGTGGACAGCATTCAGTTACCCTTACAATACTTATCAGCTGTAAAGTGCAGTTTCTCCCTCCCCTGCAGTATTTTCTGTTTATTAGCATCTCACCACAACTGCATGATTCAAAAAGTTAGAAGTTGTTTGGCAGTGTCCTGGTTTTTGCCCTAAAGATGATGCTCATTGCTCTGGTAGATTAGTTTGTCATCCCTCTAGCCAGTACACAGTTACAGATGTCATAGTTGCCTTTCAAGGGGAGTATATCATTCTTGTTGTATTCAAAATGCAACAAATGTTCTGGATTGTCTGTTTTCTATGCCACACTTTTCCCATGGAGAGGAAGTTATTGTTAGACAAGTTACACCCATTTCTTTTAGTGTACATGCAAATTATTTTGACAGGAGATTCTGACAAAAATTGTATAGATTCATCTAAATCACATGTGATATGCTAACATAGACAGATTTCTGTTAATTAGCACAACTTTAGTTTGGAGAACTGTATTCACTAAGGCATTTGTCACTCCAAATTGATTACTTTGTTTGTTCTGCCTGTTTTAAATTTATGTTGCATGTTGGTTTTCTGATCATGAGGATATTATTACCTGTTTTGGTACAAAGGTGGAAGCAATATATTATAGCAAGGGTATTTCCAGAATTAATGGCAATTTATTGTAGATTGCATGTTTCTGTACTGATCTTGACATTTTTATGGCAAGTCCTTTAGAAATTCACTCCTGCTGGATTGAGTGGCTGCAAAGAAAAAGTCCAGATCTGTTTTTTTTTTCTTTTTCATCTTAAATGGATTAGGAAGGCATGAAAATGTAACTACTGGAATTTGCTTACTGCCCTAAATTTTATGTCTGTGATTGATCATTTGGGGAGGCATAGGCCAGTATGGGATTTATATCATGGATCATTTGGGGAGGCATAAGCTAGTATGGGATTTATATCATGGATCATTTGGGGAGGCATAGACTAGTATGGGATTTATACCATGGATCATTTGGGGAGGCATAGGCTGGTAATGGATTTATATCATGGATCATTTGGGGAGGTGTAGGCTAGTATGGGATTTATATAATGGATAATTTGGGGAGGCGTAGGCTAATATGGGATTTATATCATGGATCATTTGGGGAGGCATAGACTAGTATGGGATTTATATCATGGATCATTTGGGGAGGCATAGGCTAGTATGGGATTTATATCATGGATCATTTGGGGAGGTATAGGCTAGTATGGGATTTATATCATGGATCATTTGGGGAGGCATAGGCTAGTATGGGATTTATATCTTGCTAATCTTTTGAAAAATTAAAGACTTTTTTCCTCTGGCATAGGATATTTTAGTTTAGGCAAACAAAAATGAAGTTAACCTTTTGGGTCGATATGTTAAGAGTGGTAAAATAGTAATGCATAATATTTGTACTTATCAGGGTATGACAGTTTTTACTCAGGGTGAGATCCTGCATGTGGTTCAGTCATATATAATTCATATGTGTTCCACTATTTCTGTTGAGCTTTTTATAATACCTGCCTTTTCTCTTCGAACCACCTCACACAAAGTTGCATATATGCTAGAAAAGGATATTGTCATTGCGGAATTAGACTTGGCATTTCAGCAGGTTACTATATGCATCTCAGCTGAGACAGATGTCATTGGTTATGATTATTACAAATGCTCATCTCCAATGAGCTTTGCTATAGGTTATAAATTAACTGTATCAAACATATATGCATCACAAAGCCATTTTATATACAATGTCCAGATATATTTGGAAGAAGTGGGGTAAGTCTGATACATATGGTGGAGGACAGATATAGTTTGAAGAAGAGAGATAAGTTGGATGCATATGCAAGAAGTAGACTTAGCCTTCTCAGTCCTGCAATTTATTTTCATTCCCTGCACTTACATCATACATTGAATGCAATTTTTACTGACCCTACAGCCTTGATTGGGAAGCTTCTTTGTTACAAATATTCTTCCCCTGGAAGGGGATGACAACCCCTATAAAGCAAACACTGTTCAGCACTGCATTTTCTTCACGGATGTCAGACCAAGTTTAGGGATTGGAAACTTTCAACACTTACTTTCCAATATTACAGGAATTAGTGGTTCTGTTTCATCTCCTCATTAATCCTTGGAAAACTCTATAGCCTTCTGCATATTTGAGTTTATGTGCTAGGCAACACCGTTTTCATGGTCTGTTGGAGTGGGAATATTTTTTTTTTGTGGCAACTATCATTAAGCATACTTTCTGCTAAAAGACTTCATGAAATATAAATGAGTCTGTGAGCTTTTGTGTTAGTACCAGGATGTGAGAGGCCTGAAACTATTATTCATCTGGTCTTGCACTGCAAGAGAATTGTAGGTTTTTGTTAATCTGTGCAGAGTGTTTGTCTAATACTGCAGTGGGTTGATGTGCCTCTCCTAGTGATTTCATGAGTATTTTCTGAATCATCTTATTTCTTGCAAATTGATCATCTAGATGAACATGTTATTTATGGCATATCTGCATTGGTAGATATGTCCATGTTACATAGAACAAGCTGTGGGATACCACAAATATTTGGAGGAAACTATCCCTCTGAGTATGGCATGATGGTTACAATGGTTAATTACACAGACTAATAATACTCATTTTGACATTTTATGCATTTTGGCAGTGCATATTTGCTTTTACTTCTTCTTTCTGATTTCTCTAGTTATTTAGCTCTGCATTATTTGTAATTTTTTAATAAAATGTAATGAACCCTTACTCTTTTCATTTGAGAGTAGGTGTCATTTTCCAGTGGTGGAGGAGAAGGAGGATGAGGATTATGTGTTGATGCAACAACCTAATTAAAGTCACATGTATAATTATGTGGATGACAACACAAGTGCCAGTGATGTTAGGACACACTCTGAAGAGCAATTAGCTGTACCAGGAAGATACGACTGGCATGGCAAATGGAAACAATGGAGACAGAGACTGGGAGAATATGAAGATTCTATCAAGTAACAAGGGCATTCAGCCAGTAGCTGGAATGAGTAAAATGTAAATGGCAGAAGTCAAAAATTTACAACAGAGTTAGATGGAGAATAGAAGATCACAGCACTGATGTTGTGGCCAGATACTATGAAAGGTGCTGTAAAGCAGACTGGAACTAATTTTGGGAAAACTGCCTGTGTACACAAAGCTGTGTTTTCTGCATGATAAAGAATAAATAATGTGGTTCATAGTTTTACAGGTTCATAGGTGTGTACAAGGCTTAAAACATTGGGGCCTTTTTAGGCCTAACCACCCATCCCAAATATCTGACAAGTTCTGGCACCCCTGATAAGTAAGCAGGGGCTTGAGAGATGAAACATTTACAGGCTGCCAAGTGTCCATTAGAGATATAGGTGCCAAACCAGGGATGAATTTCCTGTTCCCCATCCAACTGTCCAAGTTACACTTGAATTGGGTTAGGGAGGAACTCTACTTCACATGGATGAGGAGCCTGTTCTAGAGAAGGGATAGTCTCTGAGATAGATGTCTGTCTTTCCTGCATGTCCTATTTATATCACACTCAAAGTTTAAGTCTTTAGAATGGTTAATTCTGGTGCTGTTTGTTTTGTGGATATGCAGGAGGTCCATCATGGTGGGATCAGACAATGCCTTGTCAGTATGAGACATTATACAAGGATAAGGGTTTGAGGATTCTTAATAGGATATGTGATGTATGCCCTGTATTCTTTTAGTGAGGACCTTCTTTGGAAGTTCCATTTGTTGGATGTGTCTTTTAGGTATATACCAAAGGGGGCATTGTACTCAGTGACAGGTCTGACGAATGCCTAACATAGTTGAACAATAACCTCCTTGTATCTACATGCCATATCTTTGTTTATAAGTTGCATAACATAGAATGTTTTCCTCACTACTGTAGACATGTGATGGACAAAGGCTAGATTACTGTCTACATGTGTTCCCAAGTCTCTGACTAATGGGTTGACTCTTAAAGGTTTGTTGTCAGTATGATAGTTACCAGAGATGTCTGACTTCCCTAAGGATGCTATTATGCATTTCTTGGCAGTTAGTTTTATTACATGGCTCTCTCACCAGTTATTTGTCTGGGACAGCCCTTCTTGGAAAACAAGTGTCAGTGAGGGATTCTATGACTGCACCTAATTTAGAGGTTCTTCCGTTAATAGATTAGTACTAAGCTAACTGCCTTTATGAGCCATTTTAAGCCTAGCCAATTACACCATGTGAGAATCAAACCCTGCACCATCTGTCTGTAAGGTAAACACCTTATCCATTATAAAAATCTCCCTCCCAGTCTTCTGCAAATTTGGTCAGCTAAAGGCCCTTGACATTGTTCTTGACTTCAGAGAAGTAGATACCAAAAATAGCGGTCCCAAGACAATCCCTGATGGATTCAGCTGATGACTGGCCTCTTCACAGAGGTGGACTCCCCAATTCTAACCTTCCTGGGTCCTATCTAGGATCCAGGTGGCTATCCACTGAGTGATATAAGAATTTATACCTATGCTCTTTAGTCTGTTAACAATGTCTGAGTGGGGTATTGTGTCAAATGCCTTGGCCATGTCACTGTAGGCATTGTGAACTGTTTTGCCCACATACTTTGCTCTGGTGACCTTCTCAAAAGAAGTCTAACAGGCTGAGTAGGCATTGACCTACCCTTGATGAAGCCAAATGGGGTTGAGTCCAGCATCTGGAGGTTTCCTATGTCATTATTGATTATTTCCATGATAATTCTTTCCATGCTTTTGCGTGTGAGACTGGTCAGACTTATGGGTCTGCAGTTTCCAGGGTCTGTAGATGGCCCACCTTTGTGAAGAGGGATGATGGTTGCTGTTCTCCATTTATGAGGCACTAAGCTTGTTTGGAAGCTACAGTTAGATAGTAATTCTAGGGGACCTGATAAGTCATGTTTCATGCTATTTAGAAGGCATCCTGGAATATTGTCTGGGTCCATTGATGCAGTGTTCTTGGCATTAAAGAGAGCATTAAGAACCTGTTCCCTAGTGATGTGAGAGGGAGTTATATTTGATGGTATTTTCTGAGGGGATGTTGGGGGACAGAATGGTAAAGTTAGAGCTGAATTTGTCTACCAGTAGGTTTGTTATATCTTCTGGCTCAGTATAAGTGGCTCCATTTGCAATGAGCTCTGCACACAATTGTGTATTGCATTTGAGGTTGCAGACATAGTTAAATAATACCTTGTGGTTGTCCTTGGTGTGCGGGGCCAAATTTACCTCAGATTTGGCATTGGCAGACTTTATTTCCTCTCAGTTATTTGTTTAGTTTGATGAGAGTGCTTTTAGCCTGCTGGGTGGTTCCTCTCCTAATTTTTGCCATGATTTACTTCCTTCTGCTATACATCCTATTGATGTTGTGATTCCACCAGGGTAGCTTGTGCTTTGAGTTAGTTCTCTACTTATTCCTGGTGGGTACAGATGCCCCTATATAGCTATTAACATGTTTGTATACAGTTTCTGTGAATAATTCTGTGCAGGCAGCAGTGTTCTCAGGGTTTAGGGGGGCTTGAAATTTTGCCAGGTTAATGCTTAGTAGTAGCAAGTTATCCTTAGAGTAGTTCCTGAATATTCTAGGGTTAGTTGAGGTTCCAAGTTTTATTTTTACTTCAGAGGAGACTGTTTCATGGTTTGACCTTACCAGACGGGGCATTACACTAGGGGGGTGTGCAGTGCTCTCCCATATTAGTGAGGACCAGATCCAGAATGTTCACACCCCTGGTTAGCATACTGGCAATTTGGTTGAGGGAGTTTGTTTACAAAATCTAGAAATCTCTGTGCCTGCATTTTGGGTGTCATATATTATTCCCATTATTTATATGATATAAACTTAAAACAACCCAAAACCTTTCTAAATTTAATAAAGATTCCATCATCAATACCTTGAAAGCCATTAATTGATTTCTCTTAAAAACTCTTTCACTTGATGAGGCAGTCAATACTTTTAATTACTTATTCTTAAATAGTCTTAACACCCGTACCCCACTCCACATAAAAAGAGTGCAAATTAACCATGCACCATGATAAATTTTCTCAACCTAAACTCCTGTATAAACTGTCTTAATTTAGCCTATCCCCATCTTCATTACTGTGGTTCAGTAGCTGTTTAACTAACATATTCCATACTGTAAAATGACAATATACTCTCTAGCTATACCTGCAGGTTTTCACTGGTGTACCCCCAGGTTCTATTCTTGGTCCCCTCCTCTTTATTACCATTGTCAATGACTCCATCGATCCAACCTCTCTTGGACAATATGCTGATGATTCTTCACTTATATATACATTTAATAACTTGCCTCAACTCCACCATATCACACAAGAAACTTTTTCCTCAGTTGAGAAATGGCTCCATAATGCTCAGCTATTCCTCAGCTCTAAAAAACAAAGTTACCGCTATTTCCCCAAAATCATACACACCTGAAAAAGTGAATTTCAACATCTTTTCAGTAAAGAAAAATGAAATTGAAGTAGTCTCCCATAAAAAAAACTTCTTGGAGTGATTATAAATGATAACGTTAAATTTCACCTGCATGTTCAAAATAATATAAAAAAGACTCACCAAAAATTAGGAATGCTCTACAGGCATAAAAACTTCCGTAGCAGCACCACCACAACCATTCTTGCCACTACCTACCTTCTCCATCTCTCTTATACGGTGTACCCATCCTAATCAACCTTCATGATACAGTTAAAAGCAAGCTGGAGGCTTGCTATAATAAGGTTGCAAAATTTGCCACCAACAAACAATACCACAGCCACCACTGTGTTACCCTTAAGGCTTGAATTGGCTCAAACTGCCTCACTGCTTAGATTAAATGCAGCTTATCTCCATGCAAAACATTATTCACAAAGCCGATGGATGCCCTGCTTTTACTCCTATCTTCCATTCCTATCACCATAATACACTACTTTGATCTAATGAACAACATCTTCTCAGCATATATAAACCCCACAAATCTTCCGATCAAAGTCTCTACTCATAGTCTCTCACTAAAAATTGAATTATATCCCTCTGCAAATTAGCTCTACCTCTATCCTCTCCAGCTTTAAACAACTACTAAAAGACTACCTAAGTAAAACTTGTCTCTGCTCCTGCACAACCCCAGGCTGAACTAATCTCTCCCTCTTTCCACCACCAATGTATATTGACCAAGTCCAGAGAGAAGGAATTAGTACAGTCTAGTTCTTAGACAAAGAACAAATATATTTTTGCCTAGGTTGTATCATCTAGTCATCTCTGGTCCAAAGAGTGTACACATTGAGTTTAATGTTATTAGTATGAGCTGCACCTTGTGAGTACTTTATCTATTGACAATGTCCTTTTTCAGCTTGTCATAGCTGTCCAGATATTTGCACTATGATTGTATAGGTTCACACTGTATGAAATGAAGCTAAATTTTACTTAGTTTATATGTCATTCTTCTGTATTAGGCATTGTAATAACTTTATTTAACTGTAACCATAATATGTCAATGTGGAGTTTTTCTCCCTGGGCCTCCACTAAAAATTGAAAATTATCCAAGTTGGACTTCTCTGGTAAACAAATGTCAATTAAATAAACTATATGAATACATGGGAGGGCTGGAAAAAGGAACTGGGTAAAAGTTTTGTTAAAACAAAACATTTGATAAAATTATGTAGGTTTGAACATGAGGAACTGAGTGCATTTATTATGATACCATGTGGAGTTGCACTCAAAGTACTTTAAGGTATTAAGCATAGTGGAAAACATTTCAGAGAAACAGCAACAGCAAAACAATTATAAAATAGTTCTTTGTTTTCAAACAGTACCAGTTTCCTACCCTTGATTAAAAGAGCAACTTTAGTACTGAAAAAATAAATATGGATATAAACATCGTGATATACTTGTATAAACAATGCAGTATTATCTGATACTGAACCTAAGATGAATTATTTTGGAGTATGGCACTTACACAATTGACTGTTAAACTTTGGACAAAAAAAACCCCCCCAAAAACAAAACAAATAAACAAAAACAGATATGACATTTAATTGTTATCCTCCCCTCTGCACTTACCTAATAGCTCCTGTACCTCCCGTCAGTTAGCTCATTCCATCAAAGGTTGAGTAAGAGCCAGGCATCAACAGGCTAGGCAGGAGTTCTACGTCTCATTCATTTCTGCCTAGGAATTCTAATTATATTATTTATTTCCTCTCTAGTGAGAGTCAGATAGGGAGTGGGCCAACCATAATGTCCAGAAGAGCAGCCTACTATAATCCCTCTTTTCCCCTGTATGTTTTATTAACATTTCTTTAAGTGGGATCTGCAATGGGCATCATCACTGGGCCATCCCTTGCCTCCACAAAAGGCTTAAGTCAGCAGGTTAATCTCTTCCCACGCTCAGCACCAATGAAAGCTTCCTGGTCTTCAATGGAAATAATGCTCTGTACATGGGCCCCCAAGGGCGCTCTCCTTATTTTTCCCCTTAGAGAAACATGAGTGGACTCAGCCTCTTCACTCCTCCCTCTCCCTGTCAGCTCCATCAGGTGCCTGATCCATTAACTGAACTCCAGCATCCTGAGATGTGGTCAGCCTTTTATCTCCCTGAACCACCTGAGCTGGTTACTAGGTTTGTTTTACATAGTGTAGGACTGAATGCAAGTGTTTTATAATAAACAGCAGAAAGAATGCTAAACTAGGTATAAATCCCTATGTCCCAAGATGGGTTGCCAACTGGCTCACGGACAGAACCCACACTGTGAAAGTAGCAGACTCCAAATCCAACTTCAGACCAGTGACAAGTGGAGTACCACAGGGTTCAGTCCTGGGTCCTCTCCTGTTTAGTATCTACTTCTCTGAAGTGTAGGCTAACACAGAAGGTCTTTGGCTAACAAAGTTTGCAGATGTCTGCAAACTAGGAGCCATAATTGAAACTCCTAACGATGTGGACATACTACAAAAGGGCCTCACTGAGACAGATGCCTGGTGTCAAAGCCATGGCCTGAAGCTCAATGCCAAAAAGTGTATTGTCATCCCCTTTGGTAAAAACTCTGTACCCATGAACTACCACATAAGTGGTAGTCTACATAATGCCAAAAGTGTTATAAGAGATCTTGGGACACAGGTTTACAGTAGTCTCTCCTTTGATAATCACATCGCCACAGTGGTCAGGAAATCCTTCTACGTGGCTCACCTCATCACAAAAGGTTTCTCATCCAGAAAAAAAAGAGGTCATTGTCTCCCTCTACTCATCACTCATTAGACCCATTATAGAGTACAACGCCCCTTTTGGTATGTACCTCACAAGACATCTACAACAACTGGAAAGGCCACAGAAATACCACACAAAGAGGATTACTGGCCTCAAACAGATGCCCTACGCAGACCGTCTCAAAAAACTCCAGCTTTACTCCGTCGCATATCGCCTACTCAGAGGTGATCTCTGCCTTACGTACAAAGCTATGTCAAACCCAGAGCTGCTGGACATGCTCCACTTAAAGAAATCCCAATCCCTCTGAGCTACACGCTCTAGGGACCTAAACCTTGTCATCACAATAAATAGAACATGCTGGATGGATAGATTCCTGTCCCAGAGACTTCCCATACTCTGGAACAGACTACCTATCTATGTCAAACAGAGCTCCTCATTAGCACTCTTCAAGAAAAATCTTGATGATTTGATGGGAAATAGGAAATTCACCCCAGGGATCACTTCTGTGGCTCTGCTTGACAGGAGCACAGAAAAATCATTTTCTTGGGTGGCGAAACCAAGGGTAACTTTTTGGCTAGGCTTATATAGGCCCTAGGGCTAATAGCCTAGTACCTACCTATGAAACTATGAACCTATGAATGTTACACATGTGGTTCAATTAAAATAGCCACTCCTTCATTACTTTATTCTCCTATTGAAACTATTGACTTCCCATTCTCCCAGTAACTTTTTTATAAGAATTAATTTGTGATTTATATAAAGATTTATTTTGTGGGGAAAGTGATCCTAGTAACAAAACTTCTACAGCAGAATCCAGTATTATTTTTGTTAGTATAAACAACATAGTTTTAGGCATCGTGATAAGGCATTACTGAAGAAATGAAAAAGTATAATACAGAAAATGTTGTAAACTTATATATTAGGTTTTAATTAAAAATGGATGTTGAAAGATAGGCATGAAGATGAACAACATATGAGAGAAGAACAAAGGAAGCAGACTAAGTTAATGAAGAGGAAGGAGAAGTTCAGAGGTGGGAGGTTGAAGAAGTAATAAAGGAATAAAGGACTGAAGTACAAAGAAAGAAGACTGAAGAAGTCTTTATTGTGTCTTTTAAAAGAAAAATTTAAAAAAGAAACAGTATGGAAGGAAGGGGGCGGTATCACTAAATAAATGCCATGTATTTCAGGAAGAAAAATTGAAAAATGAAGAATTAAAAATAGAAAGAGAGGACAATGAGGAAAATAGGTATGGGTAAGATCTTTATAATACAAGAAAGTTAAACTTAGGAATACTAAATGTAAGGAGAGCGAGTGGTAAAAAATAGATCTTACAGTATCTTAAAGAAGCTGAAGTTGATATTATTTTTTCTGACTTAATTACAAATTAATTCTTATAAAAAAGTTACTGGGAGAATGGGAAGTCAATAGTTTCAATAGGAGAATAAAGTAATGAAGGCGTGGCTATTTTAATAGAAGGGATGGACACTATGATAAACATGATATAGAATTACAGCAAACAAGCACACATATGACATATACTCAAAAACTGAGAAAAAGTACAGGTTATTTAATGAATGTGTGTGCGTGTGTGCACATGTGCGAGTGCTGCATGTGCGTGTGTGCGTGTGTGTGTGTGTGTGTGTGTGTGTGTGTGTGTGTGTGTGTGTGTGTGTGTGCAGAGTTAATAGTTGAGAATAATGTGGTGGGAACTAATAATATTTTAGGAAATAATAGCATTTTCCTTGTTAACAAGTGGAGTGAGACGTTTAATGTAGGTATAATCAATAGTAAGCCAGACTTGAGGAAGGTATATAGTGGTTTAGTGATAGTAATACATGTGATGAAAGTATTGGATTTAAGTAATGTAGTAAAAAAAAGACAAGTTAGTCTCAGATATGTTTGTGGCAGTTGAAGGGTAATACTAATGCATTGGTTAGATTCAAACAAATGTATACGTGAGTTCAAAAAAATTAATAGAAGATATGCAACTTGTGCAAGAATCATGTATATTTAGCTTTTCAGGTACAAAGTGATGGAATAGAAGGTATGGGTCAATACAAGGGAAGGTCTTTGCTGTTACTTAATTCTTTAGTCAAGTCCAACTCTTTGTGACCTCAGTTAATTTAATATACCATGCCTCTTTGTTTACCACAGCTTTTTTAAAGTTCTTGCAAATTCATATTCATTACCTCATTAATACTGTCTGTCTATGTTAGCCTCTACAAATCACTACGTCTTCTTCTTTTGCCCTCAGACTTTCCCAGAATCAGTGCCTGCTACAGTAAATCTAGTTTTTGCACTATGTGAACAAAGTATATGAGTTTTACTTTTACTATCAGACCTTCCTGTGAAAATTAGCATTAGTTCTTTATGGATTGACTGATATGATATTCTTGCAATCCATTGATTTTTTTTTAAGTTTTCCCCAACACGGCAGTTCAAAGCTATTGATTCTCCAACACACGGCTTTACTTACATTCCAGTTCTCCCAGCAATATCCTATTACTGGGAAAACCATAGCAAGGGAATGTGAGCAGGGGCATCACTATACAGGGGCACACAGGGGTACGTGCTCTCCTCTGAAACTATGCACCTCAGTCAATGCCTGAGTCCCTGGAATACTAAAAATTTAAAAAAAGTCTTTCTTTTTTTAAACCTGATCATCACATGGCTGAAGCTTAAGCATGGTTCCTGCTTACCTGGTCTCGAGCAGAAAGCACAAATGCAGTTTTTTCTTCTCAGCTCACTTTTTGAACTTTTGAACTGCAAAGGTGCAACAGTAGTATTTTTTTCACATCATTTTCAGATTCCCATTCAGCTGAATAGGGAATGAACTTCACAAACATGACTTCTTTCTGAGATTCCCTAGCTCAGCTGAACCGGAACTGCACAAACACAGCTTTGGTTTCTATTTTAGATTCTTGCTGAGCTGAGTGGGGCACAAAATGCAATGGGAAATCGCTTCTTTTTCCAGATAGACTTTAACAGGAGAATGACTGATTGCAATGGGAGAGCTGCTCGGCCAAATAAGGCACAAGCTGTACATATTGCACCAGGAGAATGACTTTCCTAGAAGGAGAGAACAGGAAGCTATTGCTTCTGGTATGGTAGCTGTCTGATATGGTAAGTTAATGCCAGTAATTAGAAATAATACCCCAGTCAGAACTTCATAATTAGAAATTACATTTTTTTTAACTAGAGAAGCACTCCCTGGTTAAGTGACTTGCTCAGTCATACAGTAGGCAAGCGGACGTAGAAGGTTTCAAACCATGTACCCTTAACTACAGAAGGCAGCTCATTAAGAGCTTGGATCATTAATTCTCCACACCAACTGCCAGACCTCCATTAATTTTTTTTTTTGGTAAATCATGGATGATTACAGTGAGTCAATGCCAGTCATTAGAGTTTCATAGTTCTTATTGTTCAGAAAATGAATGTGTATGCAACACCTGTTGTTCTTTTAACTTTTTTAAGTGAATTAGGGTTGTCTGGCACTAAAGGCTCTGAACTATTAAACTCCTTTCTAGAGTTAAAAGTACAGGATTTGGATCCTCCTATCTTCTTTTGCCTACTGTGTGACTGTGAGCAAGTCACTCAGTACTCCTGGGTCATCTCTAAAAAGGCACATTTCCACCACTGGGTTTACATGGTTAATAAATAGATAAAAAGTAATGTTTAAAATTTGTCCCTTTTGGGGCCTTTGTCAATCCCCCATTATTTTTGGCTTTGTCCAGAATTCTTAAATGATGAAGTTGAGAATTATTTTGATTTGGCCCTTGTAAAATGTGGGCTTTCTGGTAAATTGTTTTGGATAGCAGTTACTAAATAATGACAGACAGATGTGTTCAGACTGTGAAGCCTTCAGAAAATGCTTGCTAATGCAACTTTCTAAGTATATAAGAGAAAGGTTTAAAAATTAGTTCATGATTTTTGGGACCTTGTCTCTGATTCTTGATCTAAGAGACTGGGCATGCGTGGGGATGCAGTGGGATGTATTGCATTGTTTTGAGAGCAGTAAGCAGGAATGCACTTCTCAAACACTATATATATATATATATATATATATATATATATATATATATATATTTTTTTTTTTTTTTCATTTTATAACAAGCATATATATCTGAATATACTCAGTCTTACAAGGGGCTGCTGTGATTCATGGTCCCATGTGTGTGTGTGTGTGTGTGTGTGTGTGTGTGTGTGTGTGTGTGTGTGTGTGTGTGTGTGTGTGTGTGTGTGTGTGTGTGTGTGTGTGTGTGTGTGTGTGTGTGTGTGTGTGTCTTCTATCCCAGAGTAATTATTGTGTAAAGGAAGGAACTGATTGAAGTAAGCAGGTGCTTCATCATATGAGCCATTCTCTTTGGATACGGTCTTTGTTTTTCTAGTTGTCTTGCCTACTGATGGTGTGTTTATTATCTGGCTGTGAATTAGGTGGACAGCTTGAAGCCTACTACACTAACTGCCCGACCTTCACTGATTTCTTCATTTTCTGATATATCGCTAAGGGTTAAGAATCAGAGTTTTACAGCTAGTCAGTAATGTCAGTTATTAGTTCCGTAGTCTTTATTATTCAGAGAATACATGACCATACAGCACTTATTATTCTGTTAACATTTTAAGTGATTTGAAGTTGTCTAGAACATATGTTAATGAACTGCTTCCAGTAGTCAGAGTTACAAGGTTTGGATCCTTTTACCTTTACTGGCCTGCTGTGTGACTTTCAGCAAGTAACTTAAGCAGACAGTGCTCTCAGGTCACTGCAGAAAAGGGACACTTTGCTCAGTGGGTTTACTTAGTTAACAAAGGCATAAAACAATATTTAAAAGTTGTACTTCATTATTTTTGTTTTGTTTTGTTCAAAATTCTTGAGCAAAGAATTTATTTTTATTTATTTAATATTTGTTGACTGGGAAAGTTCAACTAGGACATGAGCCTATTTTCAGCGGAGGACCAGGGAGCAACACACCAGATGCATGTCTCTGGAAAGGGAGGAAACTGGAGTACCCGGAGGAAATACACGCAAATGCAGGGAGGATATGCAGACTCCGCATAGAAGGCACCTCAGCTGAGAATCGAACCAGAGAACCTCTAGCTGTGAGGTGACAATGTTAACTGTTTCATCACTGCACCAGTTTTGTGGTGTTTTCCTTGTTAAATTTCTGACTTTCTGGCAAATTGTTGCAGATTGTGGTCACTAAGTAATTACAGGCCTGTGAGCTTCAGACTTTGTATCATTCAGAAAATGCTTGCTAATGCAAAGCTCATTATTCTATCAACTTTCTAAGTGTATACAAGAGAAGTATTTAAAAGTTGTTCCTAATTTTGTGCCTTAGTTTCTGATTCTTCAGCTAAAAAGTTGAGAGAGAAGAGGGGAGTTGCAGTGTATGGTCCTGACAGTGGTGAGCTGAGAAACATTTCTGGGTCACTATTTATGAATTCATTCATTCACTTGAGCTCAAGCAAATATCTGAGGTGTATAGTCATACAAGTGGCTATAACTGGTGGGTGGGTGTGGGTACATACACACAGGCACATGTGTCACACCCAAACATACACGAGCAAGACCCACATGCACACACACATACACGCATGTACATGTATATGTATACACAACCTTCACTATGTACAGTGTGACTGATGTCTGTTTGCTTACACATTGTGACAACATCCATGAATTGCATACATGTCCACAAATGATCATGTGAAATAGCAGTCCATATAGCAGTTATGACACAACAATAACAACCATGTCATACTGTGCACAGATATGGAGTAGTGTAGATAATACGATGTTGATATGTGACACCTGAATATATAGCATATCTTGTGCATTCACCTTGCAATGCATCACGTAATGGCCAGCTGATATGTTGCACTCTGATTGTATTAGGAATATCAAAAGCACAAAAGAAAGAACACAAGACCAAACCTAAAATCCTGAAAACAACCCTACTGAACAGTCATTAAAATGAAAAATAAAACAAAACAAAACAACATAAAAAAACACAACATACAACCAAACGTGTTTTTGCAGGTGAAAATCCCTCTGTACCTCTGTAGGGCAAGACCCCCAAGCCCCCTAGTTTAAATATACTAATCCCACAGTCACACCAACTCCAACAACATAAAATCCTCCTTACAGAGGTAATCACTGTATGCATACATAGAAAAGCACCAGCTATAACCCCACGCAAAAACATCTTAAGAAAGACACCTACTTCAATTTTGGCATTATTGCTGTTTGTACATACATGCAATCGTGTTTATTCCATATTAAACATGCTCAACAACTGGAAAACAGTTTGGCATTATTTGCATTGACAGAAATAAAATAAAACACACACCCCATATATGCATGTATATGACAATATCACTGCATTTTTGTACTGTTTTATACTGTTTTAACTGTATTTTCATTGCTAGATAGTGTTCCATTACTGTTATTGCATTTTTATTGAATTACTTAGCTGTAAACTGTTTTTTCATACTGAGAGTTGTATTTTCTGTTTGTGAGTGTTCTATCTGTGCTTTTCTGTGTTCTAGTCAGGTAGCATAGTCTGGACAGAGGCCTACTGTTATCCAGACCGAGTTCTTTTGCTTGTTGAGTTTCCTGTGTTTCTGGCAGTCATCTTCTGCTGGTAGTGTCTTGTCTTCACTGTTAGCGAGAGTAACAGGGTTGCCTGACCTTCTCTAGCATGAGTGATTGGTTGAAAGAGCAGGGGCTAGCAGGATTGGGTAGTAATTCTAGCTTCTAGATTCTTCCATCTTTTCTGGATTTTATAGCCTGTGCTTGCAGGGTGTTGTATTTGTTTGCTCGTTGTGCACTGCTGCTGTGCTGTTGCAAGGTATCTCAGTTGCATTTTTCCCCTACCAGCACTCCTGTGTAACTGACACCCTCCCTTGCAACTACTGTAATTTTATCCAGCCCTACTCACACCTATAGGTACTCTAGTCTGATAGTACCCACTCTACCATCCTTTACCTCTCTTGGACAGATTCTGACAACCATGGACAGATAATTTCCTGTGGTTTCTCCTGCTGGTCTTGTTGATATGGGCATTCTGAGACAGTGTAGCAACTGCCTCATGTACATGGACAACCGTCTTCTTCTACCACCTAGGAACAGAATATGTGAGAGATGCAATTACATTAAGAACCTATAATCCTCGCTGTCTCAATCACAAGCCAGTACATCTGGCACTGAGAAGGTTGTCTGCATAAACACCATGAGCACCACACCCCTAATACCACCCACACCTGTACAGTACATTCCTACATATGTGGAGGTTCTAAACAAAACATACCTAACCAAAAGAGACCTCTGAGGTAAAAGCACACACGTACATCACAACCCACTGCATCAAGCACCACACATAGTACACATGCCTTTGTCTCACGGCCTCTAAGGCGCAGCCACAAACCCAACATTCTAGTCTTAGGAGACTCTATCATGAGACACACAGATGTGCCCCTTACCAGGCTAGACACGGGGAAAGTCACGGTAAGTTGCTTGTCAGGTGCTAGAATCTGTCATATCACTCATGCATTCAAGTCTCTCAACAACAGGTACTGTTATGACTCTGTCATAGTCCATGTTGGTGTGAATGACTTGAAACGTACCTCTCTGGACTATATGAGGAGAGACATGATTGAGCTTGCTGAATATGTGTCCCAGGCAAGTATGCCCCTAGACTTAAGCAGCATCCTACCATCACCAAGAATGATGCCTCAGTACAAACAGAAAATGATTGAGTTTAACAATTGGGTTAGTTTCTGGTGTCATTCCAAGGGGATCCAGTACTTGCTAGCCTGGGAGGACATGACTAACAGAGTATGATGTTTTGCCAGAGATGGCCTTCATCTGTCTCCCCTGGGCTTCAGGCTTCTGGCAAAGGCTCTTGTCTCCCACATAGTGCCTTTTTTATGTAAAGTCATGAGGACAAAATGATGTGAAAAATTCTTCTAAACAAAATTTAAAGGTCATGGTGCTAAACGATAGGAGTCTTAACATGAAACTGCACTCATTGCAAGCATTCCTTACCCTGGAAAATGCAGACATTTGTGCAGTTACTGAAAACTGGTTCAAACCTGTGGAGAGCACCCCAACCTTACCAGGTTACTTGTCCTACCATACTTTCAGACCCCAAACAGAGGGCTACAAAGCCAAAGGAGGTGGAGTTTCAATATTTATTAAAGACATACACACCTCCAGGCTGGTGAAAGAGTATGACGCACAGGAGACACTCCAGGTGCAGTTAATTATTGACAAAACACTTAGTCAAATCATAGCTAAATACAGACCCCCAACCATGACTCAGGAGGCCCACTCCACCTATCTGGTCTTACTTGAATCCATCAAGATTTAATCCTCTACCTTGATCCTGGGTGACTTTAACTACTCAACCATAGAATGGAAGACCTATTCTAGCTCAAACACAAACATCCAGAGATTCCTCGACATTGTCAATGCCAATGCATTGAATCAGCTGGTCGACACCCCTACAAGAGGTGAAAATATCCTGGACCTAGTACTAACCATCATGAGTAGCCACTGCAGCACCCCTATAGTGTCATCCTCCTTGGTAAGATCCGACCATAAAGCAATCACTTTCAAAGTCACCATCTCCCCTGACCTCCCCTTCCCCCTTGCCAGGGTCGAACAAAAAAACTTTTCCAAATCCGACTACAACCTCCTGAGAGCACGTATAAGCAGCTTCACAGCTACCATCCCTTCAGTTAAATCAAGCACAATGTCCAAGCCTACACCAAAAAACTATATGAGCACCTATATAGCTGCATGGACTCGGCAATACCTGACAGGACCAAATCATCTTCCTCAAGGAAGAGTAAACCTGCCTGGTGGAGAGCAGCAATAAACAGACTCTATAATAAAAGGGAAAAAAAATTGCTGTCCAGGACCAAGAAGGAGCAGGTGCCAAACTGGAAGCAATCTCTCCTTTCTCTGAATAAGCAAATAAGGTCACTGGTGAAATCCTCTAAGGCTAACTTCGAGTCCAAATTGGTCACATCCACTAAGGACAATCACAAGGCCTTCTTCGCATACGTCCACAATCTCAAAGGTAACTTCCAAATTGGTGGTCAAGAATACCACATACACAAATGCCATAGATATAGCCAACCTGCTGGCAGACAAGTTCAGTAAAAACGTCACCCCCCTGTCCCCCATCAGTAAATCAGGACATCCCCAGCACCTCAAGCCTTCCCTCATCACCAGGGAGCAGGTTATTAATTCCCCCCTCAAAGGCAAAAAATACAGCCTCCATGGGACTCGACAACATCCCTGGCTGTGTCCTACATGAACTCAAGGAAGAGCTCTCAGCACCACAAGGCACCCTATTCAACCAATGCCTGTGCACTGGCTTCTTCCCAGCAGAATAGAGGACAGCCACTGTCATCCCTCTGCATAAAGGTGGAGCATCCACCGACTCAGGCAATTATAGGCCAATCAGACTAACTAGCCATTATCATGGACCTTAAAAACAAGGACACTGGCAACCTCCAAACTCTTGATCCCACACAGTTTGGTTTTGTCAAAGGGAGATCATGCCTGTTAAACTTGGTCGCCTTCTTTGGAACAGTCATCAAAGAAATGGATGAGGGCAAGACAGTGCACACTGCCTACCTTGATCTAGCCAAAGCCTTCAACACTATTCCCCACTTGGGCATAATAGATAAACTCTCCCAGCTAGGCATCAACCCATATATTACCAGATGGGTAGCTAACTGGCTCACAGATAGAACTCACTTAGTCAAAATAGGGGACGCCACCTCTAGTAGTGGACCTGTAACAAGCCGCGTACCCCAAGGGTCGGTCTTGGGGCCTCTACTGTTTGAGATATACTTTTCTGAGGTGCAAGCCAAATCCAGTGGTCTATGGCTGACCACATTTGCAGATGACTGCATGCTGGGCACTGTCATAAATTCCCCTAGTGATGTGAGCATCCTTAAAGAGGACCTTAACCAAACTAAGGACTGATGCCAGAAGCATGGCCTCAAACTGAATGCCAAGAAATGCATCATTATCCCCTTTGGGGAAAATGGTGTCCCCACTAATTATCACATTAATAACAATGTACTAAGCAAGCAATCAGTCATGAGGGACTTGGGCACCCAGGGTGATAGCAGCCTGACATTTGACCATGATTTTGACTCTGTTGTACGGATGGCTTTCTACATGGCTCACCTCACAAGTAAGGGTATTTCATCCAGGAACAAGGCGGTCATAACATCCCTGTACTCCTCCCTTATCAGACCCATTATCGAGTACAATGCCCCCTTCGGCATGTACCTTTCCAAGCTC
>NC_056746.1:942955874-943065874 GCF_019279795.1 Protopterus annectens
TCCTGTTTTCTCTCATTTCATATTGCAGTTTCTATTTGTATTATACTAAGTTACCTTTAATTTAATTTTCTGTAAATTGGTTAACATTCCTCTAAATATTAAAGCTTTGTCATAAAGCTGTATCTATTTTTAACCAATGTTGGTACATTATGTCTTCTCTGGTATAATTATTTAAACTATAGATGTTTTATATTATTTTAAGACTTAAAATGTTTTGCTATAATTTGAGTTTTTCTCCCCAGGTCTCAGTTGAAAATAGGCACTATATCGGTTGGACTTACCCAGTAATCAAATGTCAATATATATTATATATATTAGATATAGATATACACACACACACACACACACACACACACACACACACATACACACACACACACACACACACACACACACACACACACACACACACACACACACACACACCACACACACACACACACATGCACACACACACACACACACACATATATATCTACAGATGTATATATGTTATATATATATATATATATATATATATATATATGTATATATCTATGTGTGTGTGTGTGTACACATGCAAATAAAATGGTATGGCACAAATATTTTTTTTAATTTGGTTTATATATATATATATATATATATATATATATATATATATATATATATATATTTTTTTTTTTTGGAGAATAGAAGGAAAAGTAAAGGGAAGAAGAAGAGAAGGCCAACACATCGGGTATACACACATAACAAATATCACAGCATGACAGACAAAGGCCAGAAATAAATATTAAGGAAAGGTAAGTTGCACAGATGGCACACTCTACAACAGGGGCAACAGAATGTTGACAAACAGGGTAGGGATACATACCAGCCAATGTGAAATGAGAAGTACCTATATACCTATGCACTATTACGTCATGAGATGGGTTGCTAATTGGCTCACGGATAGAACCCACATGGTGAGAGTTGCAGGCTCTAGGTCCGACTCTAAACCAGTTACAAGTGGCGTCCCCCAGGGCTCAGTCCTGGGACCCCTCCTGTTCGGTATATACTTCTCAGAGGTGCAGGCAAGCACAGGAGGACTATGGCTGACCAAGTTCGCAGACGACTGCAAACTGGGGGCCATAATTGACTCTCCAGCTGATACAGACATCCTCCAGAAGGGTCTCATTGAGACGGATACCTGGTGTCAAAATCATGGCCTCAAGCTAAATGCCAAAAAGTGCATAGTCATCCCCTTTGGAAAAAACAAAGTACCCGCAAACTTCCACATACATGGTAGTCCCCTAAATACAGAAAATGTAGTAAGGGATCTGGGGACACACGTAGATAGTACTCTCTCCTTTGATAATCATATTGCCAAGGTGGTTAGAAAATCGTTCTATGTGGCCCACCTAATCACAAAAAGGTTCACATGTAGAACAAAAGAGGTTATTGTGCCCCTCTACTCATCACTCATCAGACCCATCATAGAGTACAATGCCCCATTTGGGATGTACCTTACAAGACACCTGCAACAGCTGGAAAGACCACAGAAGTACCTAACCAAGAGGATTACTGGCCTCAAACATATGCCCTATGCAGCCTGACTGAAGAAACCCCAACTGTACTCGGTTGCATACCGCTTACTCAGAGGTGATCTCTGACTGACATACGAGGCCATGTCCAAGCAGAATTGATGGACATGCTCCACCTAAAAACAAATCCCCAAGAGCCACACACTCTCTATGGATTTAAACCTCACCACAACTATAAATAGGATGTGCTGGAGGGATAGATTCCTGTCCCAGAGACTCCCCATGCTTTGGAACATGATTCCAATCTACATTAGACAAAGCCCCTCACTAACATTCTTCAAGAGAAACCTTGACGAGTGGATGGGAAACAGAATATTAACCCCTGGGATCACTGCAGTGGCTCTGCTGGACAGAGGCACAGGGAACTAATGGCTCTGCTGGACCGAGGCACAGGGAACTAATCTAAGGGGGCAGTGAAAGCCAACACATTCTGGCTAGGCTTATAGATGCCCTCAGGCAGATAGCCTAGTACTTACCTATGAACCTAGGAACCTACTGTATGACATGTTGCAGACTGTGTGGCAGCCATACCTGGATGTGGATGACTGATGGCAGTTGTGTGTTGTCGGTTAATAAAGAAAGATCACAACATTACAGCCCATTAACATGAAGTCAGTGACTGCTCACAGTCCCAAGGTACAATGGGGTTTCTGTATTGATTGGAATATGTGCATAGATATGTACATAAATCAGTGCATGTGTTCATTTGCTGAAATGTGCAAATTTATGTGAATAAGGAATAGATGCTGAAATGTAATGCAGGCCAAAGAAGGCAGATTGTAATGTTAATGAATAAATTATTATTACCACAGTGTATACATGAACAGTACATTGGCAGTCTAGGCATTCATTAAAGCAGGACTGCCCATATATAACAGACCCATTTATATGATACAACATGGCATCATCATTGCCAACAAATGCCAAACACAATGACATCATGGCAGTGTGATATCATGACTAGTGTCATCCAAAATACAGGGGCAAGGACATGTCCTTCTGTTGCACAGACATGACACAGTAACCCACAGATCATACTCATACCACTGTGGTATATGTGGAATATGGGAAACATGTTGTTTGCAAGAGGCTGTCAATTCCACATTTATGTACAATGGCACCCTTGCAGTAGTAGCAGCATGTTAACTGCCAAAACTCATGGACAGCTGAATGTTTATTAAAAGTCTAATGTGATAATGTGTGCCATGCACCCATTGGAACATAATGCTGAATGTCATATGAGATCTGCAATGCACATTTGGTGTATTACATAAGCATGGCAGCAAATGCTATGCATGCAAGTGGGCTTGCAGAGTCCATTCACTTATATGACAAATACCATGGTGGCAGCATTACACAAGTGGATCACCCAGACAATACTTACAGTTCTGAGGGCCCGCCTGATGGGATGAACATCAGCTTCGCAGCTAGGAACCCTCAATTCCATTGCTAACTCCTTCATGCGGCTAATATCTTATGCTGCGGATGGAGGCAGAGCCGCAGGCACAGGTGTGGTCTTAGACGCCAAGCCTGGATGCTGCTATGTGATTTTATGGATCCTTTAAGGCGCCCTTCACAAATTCTCCCTTTGATGGGTCAGCTTTGTTTGGCCCACAGGTGAAGGAGACCTTGACCAGGTGTGAGCAGGACGGCAAGACTCTTTCTGCTGTTGGAGTCCGTTTTTCCACCCCTTCTAGGCCTTATCCCAAAGGACAGAAGGGTGGGAAGATGGTTCCATAAATCCCAAGGAGTCACGCCGATTCACGTGGTCAGTTTACCCCTAGAGGCAGAGGGGGTAACAACAACAGACGCCGCCTAGAGGCAGAGGGGGTCCAAGAACCAGGGAAACAGGGAGCCTCTCTGATAAGCCCTTTCAGCATCCCTGAGGTGTTGCCCGCTGTCCCTCCTTGGAGGCAGTCAGGGAAGATTATCACTGTACCCAGAAGCCTGGCATTCCCTCACTCAAGACAGATGGGTACAGTCGATCATATCCAAGGGTTACATAATTCCTTTTGAGGAAAGTCCCTTCCCCTCAAGTTCCCTTCAGATGTACCACCCGGTCTAAGGACATTGCAGAGTTAGAAATCGCAAAACTACTGCAAAAAGAGCCATTCAGCCAGTTACAATAGACCATTCAGAGGCGGAATCTACTCAAGGTTCTTTTGGTCCCCAAAAAGACGGGAGACTGGAGACCAATATTGGATCTCAGCAGACTCAACAAGTCTGTCAGGAAGACAAGATTCCGAATGGTCACTCTTCAGTCAATTCTGCCCTTCTTACAGAAGGACAACTGGATGTGCTCAATAGATCTTCAGGATGCGTACTATCACATCAAAATTCACAGATGCTCCAGGAGATTTCTCCGCGTTCGGCTGGGGTCCAGTCATTTCCAGTTCAGAGCCCTGCCCTTTGGTCTCACTACAGCCCCCAGAGTGTTCACCAAATGCATGGCAGTGGTCACAGCTCACCTGAGACGACAAGGATTCCAGGTGTTTCCATATCTCGACGACTGGCTCCTGTCAGCCACCACCAGGCATCAGCTTATACAAGCCAGGGATTACACAATAGACCTTTTGTTCTCATTTGGGCATCTCAGTCAACAGTCATCCTTATCGCCCTGCCAGTCTATTACCTTCATAGGCGCAAACTTAAATACTGTTCGGATGTCAGCTACCCTTACAGAACAAAGAGTTTCAGACATTCAGACTCATGTCAGGATCATTCTGGCCAGCAAGAAAGTACAGGCCAGAATGGTTCTAAAGGTATTAGGTCTCATGGCTGCGGCCATTACTCTTCTTCCTGGCTCGATTCTACATGCGCCTCCTTCAGTGGATGCTGTTCACACAGTGGTCATACCAGCAACTCCCAATGCGTCACCAGATTCTGGTGACACAAACTTGCAAAGAACATCTTGCTTGGTGGATCACATCGTCTCAGGTTCACCAAGGCAGGTGCTTTGTACTCCGTCCCGATAGCCACTGTCACCACGGATGCCTCCCTGATCGGGTGGGGGTCATTATCAGGGCAGGATGGTTCATGGGACGTGGCAACCGTTCGAGTACCATCTGCACATAAATGTCCTGGAGATGAGAGCAGTGCTTTTAACGTTGCAAGCCCTCAACGACTTTCTTCCCGTAGGGACAATTGCAGTCCACACAGACAACATGTCTGTAATTTGGTGTATCAACAAACAGGGCGGAACCAAGTCCTACCCCTTGTGTCGAGAAGCGCTCAGACTATGGCAATGGGCGATCTCCTCTCATTGGTTTCTGGTAGCAACGCATATCCCTGGGAAAACCAACATTATAGCGGACAGATTGAGCAGAGCTATTCTCATGCCTCACGAGTGGTCTCTCAAGCAATCCATAGCGGAAGAGATTTTTCTGGAATGGGGTCGTCCATGTTGCGATCTTTTTGCTACTCCCCAAAACAGCAAATGTCCAGATTTCTTCAGCCTCTTCCCTCTATCAGGCCATCCCCCCAGAGACGCTCTGACCCAGGATTGGCCCCAGGGACTTCTTTATGCCTTCCCTCCATTTCCTCTGATCCTCAGGTAATCCAGAAAGCTACCGTTTGAGAGCCAAATTGATTCTCATTGCCCCTTACTGGCCTCGACAAGTTTGGTTCCGTTCCTCCATCATCACCTTTTGGTGCAGCCGTGGCATCTGGACCCAGTGCCAGATCTACTGATTCACCAATCCGGTCAGCTGCACCGGTCTATCCGTTCTCTCAACCTCACAGCATGGTTGCTCCACTTCCTTCCTTAGCCAGGCTTCCTTTGATCTCTAACCCAGTTAGAGACATCATAGTAGCTTCACTAAAATCCTCTACCAGGAGGATTTACACAAGCAAATGGAAACGTTTCTCTTATTGGGCTAAGGCCCAAAATATTGATCCTTTTACTGCCCCTGTTCAGGCAGTCCTGGACTTCTTAGCAGAGATATTTCATGCAGGCTCCTCTTCTTCCACAGTCAGAGTTCAATTGGCTGCTATTTCTAATTTTCATGTCGGGATAGCAGATCATAATATTATGTCCCATAGGCTCTTGCAGGGCCTTCTTGAAAGGAATTTTCTACTAAAGCCTCCAATCAGGAATCCTCCTCCTCAGTGGGATCTAATTTTAGTGCTGACATCCTTGATTCTTCCCCTTCGAGCCAGCTGTTTCTTGTTCCCTAAAATATCTTTCTTGGAAAACGTTATTCCTAGTGGCTATTACATCTGCCAGGAGGGTGTCTGAACTTCATGCTCTTTCGGTTCGACCCCCTATTTGATTTTTCACAAAGACAGAGTATCTTTGAGAACTAATCCATCCTTTTACCTAAGGTCGCTTCTAAAAACAATCTGAATCAATCCATTGATCTCCTGTATTTTTCCTAACTATTCAGATAGAGCTGAACAAAGCTACATTGTCTTGACGTCCACCGTCAGCTTAGATATTATTTGGACAGAACAAAAAATTTAGAAAATCTGATCAACTTTTTGTTTCCTATGCGGATAATAAAAAGGCCTTCCTGTTTCTAAAAGTGACTTTGTCCAGATGGCTTTCTTCGGTCATCACTGAAATTTATACGATCAGGGGAAAACAGCTGTGCTCAAAACCTAAAGCACATTCAACTAGGAGTTTAGCTACTTCTACAGCCTTTCAAGCTAGACTGCCTTTGGACACTATTTGTGCAGCGGCCACTTGGGCCACTCCTCACACTTTTGTTTCCCATTACAAATTGGACTTGGCCTCCAGGGACAGAGCCAGTTTTGGCTCTACAGTCCTCAAGAGTTTGTTCCATTGAGCCACCCAGGATAGAGGTGCTAGGGGCGGTCCCATCAAGCAAGAATGAGATTGACAACTTAACATTAAGAAGTTATGTACCTACCATAACGCTCCATGTTAGTTGTCTTCTCTCGCCTTCTTTCTTGACCCTCCCTCCTTCCCCTGGCCTGGACAGACCTTGTATAAGAAACTATTATGCTAAAGACCATTCAGACCTGGTCCTTTTTCCATCTGTAAGTTTCTTCTTCCTTTGGGAAGTATGTTATGCTTGGTGTTATTGCCCTTTGTCAACAAACGAGATCTGGGTACTTACTGCCTTGCATCATGGGATATGGGGCTGCCTCGAGCTGGTAAAAGGAGTTCTCGAGCTAAAGCAAGTGCCGAGTCGGAGCCGAGGATCGGCTCCGAACCCATCAAGCAAGAAAGAAGGCGAGAGAAGACAACTAACATGGAACGTTATGGTAGGTACATAACTTCTTATTTTGTCTTGGAGCTTTTCTCCCCAGGACTCCATTGAAAACGGGTTCTTATTGGCCCAATGGGCTATCCTGGTTAACCAACTGCAAATAAATAAAATAAATAAATTATATATATATATATATATATATATATATATATATATATATATCATGTTGCTAAGGCCTGGAACGCCTTTCCTGTATGCATCAGGTCAATAGCCTCCCTCTAGTCCTTTAAAACATTCTGAAAGCCAAAAGCTGGCTCTGTTCTTGCTCAGCACCAGGATAAACTCTATCCCTAAATGTGAACAAGTACCTATACATGCCTCACACCTCCTTATTCTCACTTACTCAGTCACTTCCATACTTCAATCAATTTCTCCGCTGACTATCTAAATATACCCTAATCCTGTTTTTTCTCTCATTTCATATTGCAGTTTCTATTTGTATTATACTAAGTTACCTTTAATTTAATTTTCTGTAAATTGGTTAACATTCCTCTAAATATTAAAGCTTTGTCATAAAGTTGTATCTATTTTTAACCAATGTTGGTACATTATGTCTTCTCTGGTATAATTATTTAAACTATAGATGTTTTTATATTATTTTAAGACTTAAAATGTTTTTGCTATAATTTGGAGTTTTTCTCCCCAGGTCTCAGTTGAAAATAGGCACCTAATCGGTTGGACTTTCCCAGTAATCAAATGTCAATATATATTATATATATTAGATATAGATACACACAGACACACACACACACACACACACACACACACACACACACACACACACACACACACACACACACACACACACACACACACACACACACACACACACACACACACACACACACACACACATATATATCTATAAATATATATATATATATATATATATATATATATATATATATATATATATATATATATATATATATATATGTGTACACATGCAAATAAAATGGTATGGCACAGATATTTTTTTAATTTGGTTTATATATATATATATATATATATATATATATATATATATATATATATATTTTTTTTTTTTGGAGAATAGAATAAAAAGTAAAGGGAAAGAAGAAGAGAAGGCCAACACATCAGGTATACACACATAACAAATATCACAGCATGACAGACAAAGGCCAGAAATAAATATTAAGGAAAGGTAAGTTGCACAGATGGCACACTCTACAACAGGGGCAACAGAATGTTGACAAACAGGGTAGGGATACATACCAGCCAATGTGAAATGAGAAGTACCTATGTATCTATGCACTATTACGTCATGAGATGGGTTGCTAATTGGTTCACGGATAGAACCCACATGATGAGAGTTGCAGGCTCTAGGTCCGACTCTAAACCAGTTACAAGTGGCGTCCCCCAGGGCTCAGTCCTGGGACCCCTCCTGTTCGGTATATACTTCTCAGAGGTGCAGGCAAGCACAGGAGGACTATGGCTGACCAAGTTCACAGACGACTGCAAACTGGGGGCCATAATTGACTCTCCAGCTGATACAGACATCCTCCAGAAGGGTCTCATTGAGACGGATACCTGGTGTCAAAATCATGGCCTCAAGCTAAATGCCAAAAAGTGCATAGTCATCCCCTTTGGAATAAACAAAGTACCCGCAAACTACCACATACATGGTAGTCCCCTAAATACAGAAAATGTAGTAAGGGATCTGGGGACACAAGTAGATAGTACTCTCTCCTTTGATAATCATATTGCCAAGGTGGTTAGAAAATCCTTCTATGTGGCCCACCTAATCACAAAAAGGTTCGCATGTAGAACAAAAGAGGTTATTGTGCCCCTCTACTCATCACTCATCAGACCCATCATAGAGTACAATGCCCCATTTGGGATGTACCTTACAAGACACCTGCAACAGCTGGAAAGACCACAGAAGTACCTAACCAAGAGGATTACTGGCCTCAAACATATGCCCTATGCAGCCTGACTGAAGAAACCCCAACTGTACTCGGTTGCATACCGCTTACTCAGAGGTGATCTCTGACTGACATACGAGGCCATGTCCAACCCAGAATTGATGGACATGCTCCACCTAAAAAAAACAAATCCCCAAGAGCCACACTCTCTATGGATTTAAACCTCACCACAACTATAAATAGGATGTGCTGGAGGGATAGATTCCTGTCCCAGAGACTCCCCATGCTTTGGAACAGGATTCCAATCTACATTAGACAAAGCCCCTCACTAACACTCTTCAAGAGAAACCTTGACGAGTGGATGGGAAACAGAATATTAACCCCGGGGATCACTGCAGTGGCTCTGCTGGACAGAGGCACAGGGAACTAATGGCTCTGCTGGACCGAGGCACAGGGAACTAATCTAAGGGGGCAGCGAAAGCCAACACATTCTGGATAGGCTTATAGATGCCCTCAGGCAGATAGTCTAGTACTTACCTATGAACCTATGAACCTACTGTATGACATGTTGCAGACTGTGTGGCAGCCATACCTGGATGTGGATGACTGATGGCAGTTGTGTGTTGTCAGTTAATAAAGAAAGATCACACTATATATTGATTCCACTGCAAAAGAAGTATGTTAGTAGTGCAAGTGTAAACCAAGCAAAAGCACATATGAGCAAATGCAGCCATGACATGGTGAAGAGTATCAGCAGGGGCCAGAACTGAACCTCTGACCATGCATGTGAAAGGCAAGCAACCAAGCACAGTGCCAAACAGCAGTATTGTAGCAAAGCAGCAAACTGGCTGCTACCTACAAAAGTAGGTGTACACAACCCAAACAGACGTGTAATTGAATGCATTTGTCACAGACATATGCCACGTCAAAAGCAACACACAGGTGTAGATGTGTATATATGACTTTCATTGGAATACAGGAAAATATTGGAAAGCAATGTTAATACTCATACACACACACCAAATGACATGTAATAATATACGGTCAAAATTCTTTGATTACAAATATCAGGTTGTCGCCACGCATTTTGACAATGTACACTGGTTAATATGTAACACACAAGTATAACAAGAACAAGGATGTACTGCAAGCAGTAGCCAGCAACTTGTGTGCATATGTCCTGCATCTGTATAGTGGCCATAGAGCTGGCACAAGCTGACCTTCTAACAAAACAACTACATACAAATGGATGGGAATTCCAACAAAGGTGAACATATACCATGCATATGTGCAAGATACATGATGTGCCTTCAAACGTGGAAGGGTGGTGGACAATATGGGCCCACATCAAGGACATGGTAGCAAAGCTATGCAGGCAAATGGTAAAACAGGACAACAATATGTAAGGGGACACATTACAAATGCATGTGTACACCAACTAGGGTGGTGTTGAAGTCAGCCCAAACTACATTGAAGCAAATGGCCAATGTATGTCACATGGGCAGACTGCATTGCTGACGTCAACAAAAATGCCCATGTGTAAATCACACACCCACAGTATTGTACAATCATATTACAGCAACAGACATAGGTAAACAAGCTAAGAACTAGTATCACATACACATATATACTGTTATGCCAATGTAAAACAACATGTAGAATAAACACTTGCAGTTAGATATAACTGACCATAGGTATGAATGAGCAGAGGACAGTCCTGCGAACAACATTACAGCCCATTAACATGAAGTCAGTGACTGCTCACAGTCCCAAGGTACAATGGGGTTTCTGTATTGATTGGAATATGTGCATAGATATGTACATAAATCAGTGCATGTGTTCATTTGCTGAAATGTGCAAATTTATGTGAATAAGGAATAGATGCTGAAATGTAATGCAGGCTAAAGAAGGCAGATTGTAATGTTAATGAATAAATTATTATTACCACAGTGTATACATGAACAGTACATTGGCAGTCTAGGCATTCGTTAAAGCAGGACTGCCCATATATAACAGACCCATTTATATGATACAACATGGCATCATCATTGCCAACAAATGCCACACACAATGTCATCATGGCAGTGTGATATCATGACTAGTGTCATCCAAAATACAGGGGCAAGGACATGTCCTTCTGTTGCACAGACATGACACAGTAACCCACAAATCATACTCATACCACTGTGGTATATGTGGAATATGGGAAACATGTTGTTTGCAAGAGGCTGTCAATCCCACATTTGTGTACAATGGCACCCTTGCAGTAGTAGCAGCATGTTAACTGCCAAAACTCATGGACAGCTGAATGTTTATTAAAAGTCTAATGTGATAATGTGTGCCATGCACCCATTGGAACATAATGCTGAATGTCACATGAGATCTGCAATGCACATTTGGCCGTGTATTACATAAGCATGGCAGCAAAATGCTATGCATGCACAAGTGGGCTTGCAGAGTCCATTCACTTATATGACAAATATCATGGTGGCAGCATTACACAAGTGGATCACCCAGACGATACTTACAGTTCTGAGGGCCCGCCCTGATGGGGATGAACATCACAAATGACTTTCTGGGATATTTCCCTGAATGAACCCAGATAGTCTGTGCCATATCTTGGAAAAAATTCCCCATCATGTCCCTCATCTGTGTCTGAAAGACATCAGTCATCAACTCCCATATCTGTACCTGATTAATTGTCTTGTTGTGGTGTTGGGGTTCATCTCCTCCAGCGTGCAGTGCGGATGATGGCACATGCAGGTCCAGTTTCCTCATCAACATCATTATCTATGTCATGGCTGTCATCATCAGTGGAGGACTTGGGCAGTGGTCTGGCATGCTCTTGTCTCTTATGTGTGATAGGTGAGTGTCCACGGATCCCATGCTCTGTCAAGGTGAATCACAAGTCAAGAAAGAAAGTATATATGCATATCTGCTACTAGAAGACTACATAACATACCCACTGTGAAAAATGCACAAGAAGAAAACAGTCAGTATGAAACATTAGAATAAGATATGGCCATAGTCAAGTGTACTACCATATGCAATGTAGGTCATTAATCAAAACCATAACAATGAAAACTACGTCTATCATGCCGCACATTGCTCTGAAGATCATAACTGACATCATAGCTCTCAACTGTCCAGATTTTAACAGAATGTCCAGATTTTTGCCTTACAGTTTTGGTCTGTTCCTCATAAAATGTGTGGTTTTCTGGCAAATCAGGGAAGATTGTATTCACTAAATAATGACAGATATTTAAGACTTCATAACCTTAAGAAAATGCATGTTAACACAAAACCTTTCATTCTAGCAACTTTCTCTGTTTATATGAACAATATTTAAAATTTTTCCCTATTTTGGGCCTTTGCCCCTCATTAGTTTTGGCTTTGTACAGATTTCTTGTGTTAAGAGGTTGAGAGGTATGGCTGGCATTTAACAGAAACTGATGTGCACATCTGGAATCTAACAGGCATTAAGTACCATCTAGCCGAGATGTGATATCTGCATCTGAGAATAAAGGCATATTAGCATACATTACAGGTGTTGCTAACACCAAATTCTCAGATGATATGGCCTAAAATGATTATATAGAAGTATAATAATAATAATAATTGCTGCTAGCGGATGGATTCTCAAGCCCACAGCACAGTCCCCAAGTCCTATCGTCTGTGCTTATGAATGACTTCAATAGAGGCCCATGTCAGAGCCAGTGTATCCATCACAGAATGTGAGCAGGTTACTCCATACCATGCCATTGCATGCATATCACAACTTACCAGTGGAAATCCTGACATTACCCGAACACTTGTTTACCAGCTATCATTATGCGTGACAAGCATGCACACAGGTAGCAAACTTATATATCCTGACATTTGCAGAGAATCATGCCATAATATTGTGTCACAGAACATAGATATCTGTGCAGTTACTGAGATGTGGTTTAAAGCAGCAGAGAGTACCTTGGTAGTGTAAGGTTTCAGAACCTTCCACACTTTTAGACCAGTAGCTGCGCAGACAAGGGCTAAAGGTGTTGGTGTCTCAGTATACATCAATAACAAGCATACCTCTAGGCTGGCCATACAGGTTGATGTGCTAGAGTTCTTCCATGTGCAGATCATCATACAGAAAATCCCTTACCATATGCTAGCCAGCTATACGTCACCCTCATGTCTCAAGAAATTCACAATGCATACTTGGATCTACTGGAGATACTTATCATCCAATCTAACATCCTACTCATGGGAAATTTTAATTACCTCTGTATAGACTGGGAATCCTACACAACCTAAAATCTACAGGGACAGAGATTCCTGGACTTTATAAATACAAATACCCTTGACCAAGTAGTGAATATGCCCACTAGAGGCTCCAACATACTGGATCTTGTGATCACAAATACGGGAGAACAATGAATCCCCAATGTCTCATCCTCCCTGGTAAGATCTGACCATAAAGCTATCTCCTTTAAAATCAAAGTCATATCCATAGTATCATTAAAACCAGTAACAGGAATGATGCTGAGACAAATCACCTGTTACTAAGTGATGGTTTGTCAAAATTCAATGCCCCTCAAAATCCGTAGAATGCAGCAGCCTATGCTGAATTGCTCTCAGAACCTCTATACATCCATGTCAGTGGCTGCATAGTGGCTGCTGTACCTACCAGAAGTAATCCCAGAACTAGCCCCAGAAACAAACCACCCTGGTGGGATCCCAAATTAAACAGGATATGCAACAAAAGGAAAATAATTATGTTAAAAATCAGGAGGGGTAATTCCCATAAAGATAAAAACTCTCTCATCAAAGTAAATAGGCAACTAAGAGGGCTAATTAGGTCAGGCAAAGCCAACTTTGAGGTTAAGACATCCTCCCAGGTGAAAGATACACATAAGGTCTTCTACAGCTATGTCAGAAACCTCAAGGACAGCACAAAGCAATGTGCTGAATTGGTGGTTTATGGTGCCGCATTCACCGAGCCTGGTGATGTAACAAACCTGTTAGGGACAAACTGAGTTCCAACTTTATCACCCTCTCACTCCCCCAAACCATCCCCCCAATAATACCCTCAAACATGACCCCCTTCAACTATAACTAGGGAGTATGTACTGGCTGCACTCACTAAAACCAAGAACACAACCTCAATGGGCCCTGATAACATTCCAGAATGCCTCCTGAATAGTCTAAAACAGTACTTATCAGGACCCCTGGAGTCATTATTTAACTTCTTCTTCTTTCGGCTGCTCCTGTTAGGGGTCGCCACAGCAGATCAACTGTTTCCATTTCTTCCTGTCCTCTGCATCTTGCTCTGTCACACCAACCATCTGCATGTCCTCTCTCACCACATCCATAAACCTTATCTTAGGACTTCCTCTTTTCCTCTTACCTGGCAGCTATATCCTTAGCACCTTTTTCCCAATATACTCTGCATCCCTCCTCAGCACATGTCCAAACCAATGTAATCTTGCCTCTCTGGCTTTGTCTCCAAACCTTCCAATCTGGGCTGACCCTCTAATATACTTATTCCTAATCCTGTCCATCCTTGTCACACCCAGTGCAAATCTTAACATCTTCAACTCTGCCACATCAAGCTCTGACTCCTGCCTTTTTGTCAATGCCACTGTCTCCAACCTATATGACATAGCTGGTCTCACTACCCTCTTGTAGACCTTCCCTTTCACTCTTACTGGTACTCATCTGTCACAAATCACTCCTGACACTCTTCTCCACCCACTCCAACCTGCTTGTACTCTCTTCTTCACCTCTCTTTCACACTCACCATTACTCTGAACTGTTGATCCCAAGTATTTAAACTCATCCACCTTCGCCACCTCTAATCCCTGCATCCTCACCATTCCTCTATACTCCCTCTCATTCACACACACATATATTCTGTCTTAGTCCTGCTGACCTTCATTCCTCTTCTCTCTAGAGCATATCTCCACATCTCCAGGATCTCCTACACCTGTTCCCTACTCTCACTACAGATCACAATGTCATCTGCAAATATCATAGTCCATGGGGACTCCTGTCTGATCTCGTCTGTCAACCTGTCCATCACCATTGCAAATAAGAAAGGGCTCAGAGCTGATCCTTAATCTAATCCCACCTCCACCTTAAATGCATCCGTCACTCCCACCGCAGATCTCACCGCTGTCACACTACCCTCATACATATCCTGTACCACTCTTACATACTTCTCTGATGCTCCCGACTTCCTCATACAATACAACAACTCGTCTCTAGGCACCCTGTCATATGCTTTCTCTAAATCCACAAAGACATAATGCAACTCCTTCTGACCTTCTCTGTATTTCTCTATCAACACTCTCAGAGCAAACATCACATCTGTAGTGCTCTTTCCTGGCATGAAACCATACTTCTGATCACTAATCATCACCTCTCTTCTTAACCTAACTTCCACTACTCTTTCCCATAACTTCATGCTGTGACTGATCAATTTAATCCCTCTGTAGTAACTACAGCTCTGCACATCACCCTTATTCTTAAAAATCGGTAACAAAACACTTTTTCTCCATTCCTCAGGCATCCTCTCACTTTCCAAGATTTAATTAAACAATCTAGTTAAAAACTCCACTGCCATTTCATCTAAACACCTCCATGCTTCCACAGGTATGTCATCTGGACCAACAGCCTTTCCATTCTTCATCCTCTTCATAGCTATCCTTACTTCCTCCTTGCTAATCCACTGCACTTCATGATTCACTATCCACACATCATCCAACCTTCTCTCCCTCTCATTCTCTTCATTCATCAGCCCCTCAAAATACTCTTTCCATCTGCTCAACACACTCTCCTCTCTTGTGAGAATGTTTCCGTCATTATCCTTTATCACCCTTACCTGCTGCACATCTTTACTAGCTTGGTCACTCTATCTAGCCAATTGGTACAGGTCCTTTTCTCCCTCTTTAGTGTCCAATCTTTTATACAACTCTTCATACGCCTTATCCTTAGCCTTCACCACCTCTCTCTTTGCCATGCACCTCATCTCCTTATACTCTTGTCTACTTTCTTCATCCCTCTGACAATCCCACTTCTTCGCCAACCTCTTTCTCTGTATACTCTCCTGTACTTCTTCATTCCACCACCAGGTCCCCTTGTCCTCCTTCCTCTTTCCAGATGTCACACCAAGCACCTTTCTAGCCATCTCTCTTACTAGCTCTGCTGTAGTTACCCAGCTATTCAGTAACTCTTCACTGCCACCCAGTGCCTGTCTTAACTCTTCCCTGAACATCACCTCACAATTACCCTTTTTCAATTTCCACCATTTGATCCTTGGTGCTGCCCTCACACTCATCCTCCTCTTCTTGATCACCAATGTGATCCTACAAACCACCATCCTATGCTGCCTAACTACACTTTTCCCTGCCACCACTTTACAGTCTCCAATCTCCTTCAGACTGGCCCTCCACTCTTGTATGTCACCCTATGCTTCTCCCTCTTGTTAAAATGCGTATTCATCAAAGCCATGTCCACCCTTTTCGCAAAATCCACTACCATCTGACCTTCTGCATTCCTTTACTTAACACCATACCTATCCATCACTTCCTCATCCCCTCTGTTCCCTTCACCAACATGCCCATTGAAATATGCTCCAATCACCAGTCTCTCACCCTTGGGTACAGTCATCACCACTTCATCCAGCTCACTCCAAAATTTTTGTTTCTCATCCATCGCACACCCAACTTGTGGAGCATATGCACTAACGACATTCATCATTACACCATCAGTTTCCAGCTTCATAAACATCACTCTATCTGACACTCTTTTCACCTCCAAAACACTCTTAGCATACTGTTCCTTCAGGATAATGCCTACGCCATTTCTCCTCCCATCCACACCATGATAAAACAATTTGAAACCGCCTCCGATACACCTAGCCTTGCTCCCCTTCCATCTGGTCTCTTGCACACACAATATACCAACCTTCCTTCAGTCCATCATATCAGCTAGCTCTCTCCCTATACCAGTCATACTGCCAACATTCAAAGTTCCAACCCTCACTATCACAGTCCTAGCCTTTACCTGCCTTCGGACATGCCTTCCCCCTCTTCTCCTCCTTCGGCCAACAGTAGCCCAATTTCTGCCAGCACCCTGTTGGCCAACAGTGCTGGTGGTGGTTGTTGTTAACCCGGGCCTCGACCGATCCGATATGTATGTCTATACTGTTGTCTGCATGTATTTTTTGGCAAAATTTTACGCTGGATGCCCTTCTTGACGCAACCCTCCCCATTTAGCTTGGGACCGGCACAAAGAAATGCACTGGCTTGTGCATCCCCATCTTAAAACAGGTTTTGAGCTATGCAAATGGAGGACTGCAATGGTCATTTCCCTTCATAAGGGAAGACCTTCAACAGATCTTGGAAACAACAGACCCATTTGTCTAACTAGTCTTATTTGAAAAAAAAGTCATGGAAAGAATTACCATAGAAATTATCAACAAGGGCATAGGAGACCTTCAGACACTGGATCTACCCCACTTTGGTTTTGTCAGAGGAAGGTCATGCTTACTGAATCTGGTGGACTTCTTTCCTTTCAAAGATCACTGAGGCAAAGGGGAAAGCTGTCCACACTGCTTACCTAGATTTGGTTAAGTAATTTGATACAATACCCCACTTGGGCATTGTCAGCAAACTTACAGAACCAGGTATAAATCCCTTTATAATATGCTGGATAGATAGCTGGAGCACTGATAACACACAGGAGGTTAGAATCAGTGAGGTCACCTACACGAAGGGGCTGGTCACCAGTGGAGTCCCGTAGGGGTCTGTGTTAGGACCACTCCTCTTTGCTATCTACTATTCAGATGTCAAAGCCAATGTCAATTGCATCTGTCTAACCAAGTTTGCAGATGACTGCAAACCGGGAGTAGTCAATGAATAGCCCCAACATGAGAAAACCTTTCAGAAAGGTCTAATACAGACAAATGCTTGGTGCCAAAGCCATGGCTTAAAACTCAATACCAAGAAATATATTATAGTACTTTTTGGGAAGTCTGCCACCCTGGGTAACTATATTATCAATAAAATGCCATTACTAATCAGGGATCTGGGAACTTATATAGATAGTAACCTAGCTTTTGACCAATGTGAGCCCTAGGTAGTAAGAAATTCCATCTATGTTGCTCAACTTATAAGCAAAGGCATTGCATCTAGGTTCAGAGAGGTCATCATACCACTGTACTCGGCCCTTATCAGGCCCATCATAGCATATAATGTCCCCTTTGGTACGTACCTGACCAGACTCATGCAGCAAATGGAATGTCTACAAAGGTTCCTTACAAAAAGAATACAGGAAGTAAACACAATGTCCGATGCTGACCACCTCAAAGTCCTGTCTCTTTACTTGGTATCATATAGATTTCTGAGAGGTGATTTTTGTCTGTCATACAAGGCATCCATGTGCCCTGTTTTGATGAATCTTTTGTACATCCCTAAAACATACAGCATCAGAACTACTAGATTAAAAGTCTTAAATTATGCTTGCAGCATAAGTAGGACATGTGGGAGAGACAGATATGTTTTTAGAGAATTCCCATTCTCTGGAACAGGATTCCCATCCATGTGAAGTAGAGTTCCTCCCTATCTCTATTTAAGCACAACTTAGAACAATGGATGTGTAAGAGGAAATTTGCCCCTGATCTGGCTCCCATGTCTCTGACATGCAAAGGCAGTCAGTAAAGCCTCTTTATAAATCAAATTTGTGGATCATATTTGAGTTGCACAGCTAGGATTTTAAGAGCCCTTGTAGACATTAGTCTAGTATACACCTATGAACCTATCAACACTCACAGGAGTCTACCTTGCAAAACACTATAAAAATAACACAAATACAATAACCTACACTACTTAAAATTTATGATGTATGTCTCACTATAGTGGCCAGCAAACTGTCTGAGAAAATGTTACTACTTCTGTGTTTCCTGTATTGTATGTGTGCCCTGCGCATTTATGTTGGTGTATGAACTTCAAATGTAACCCAGGTGTCTGTGCATGTAATGAGTCATATCAACAGCTACCAATTAACATATTGGTATAATGGAAATATAGTGAGAGGACATTCCAGTAGGAAATATAAAAGCCATACATAAAAGAGTTGAGCAAGGCAACATGGTCATTGGCTGACCCAATGTCAAAGTTTTAGAATGCAACACAACACACTAGAAATAATATATAATCATAAACACAGTGACAGCCTGTGACATACAAACACATAACTTATGTCCTAGAAACAATACTGTTAGTCTACAAATGTATCAGTGCCCTACATACATTTATTAGCAATCACTATGTATCACCCTGCAAAATGCAAAGATCATGATGCTGATAATGTAACAGACAGTTGGAAATGTTGAACAGGAATGCCTATGTGCACAAATATCCCTAAACACAGGATACAAGTGTCTTGTAATCAAACCATCAAAGTTGTTGTAGGCAGATGCGATATGCATGTTGAACTGAATGTCATGCCAGACAGTCTGCCAACAACAATGTGAACACTGACACAGCAGGCACCCATTCAGTATGTGAATAGGCAGGCTATGCACAACAGATCTGTCACTGAGAACCACATCCACACATACAAGTGTACCAACACCTGCATTGCAAACAGCAGGCAAAGCCCTATTATACAATGACAGCTCATTTGTATTCAAAAATGAGCATGCTGATTGGACAGCCAGTTAGATGCCTGTTGTAAATCAAGCATATACCAATAAAATAAAGTCCAGTTGTAGAACTACCACTGAGTGACTGGACTTTCTATTACAATATACTGATAGAGCAAAATAGAAGAAAAATCAGGTACATTCTCAAAAATAAACAGAAACATATCTGATTTTACTTCTGTTTCTGCACTGTCACTTGTACAATCTTGACAGAAAAAAAAGAAACAGTAACAGATATTCTCTTTTTTCCATTGCTTCTCCTGCACTGCACTAACGTACTGTGCAAGCACGGGTATGTAAATCCCATACATATGTTCATTACATCAGTAAAGAAGGAAGAAGACGGACAAGCACTTTAACATCCTTAGGGGACATCAGAACTTAACCACAGCTGGTACTGGGTAAACACTCAGATGTTACACTCATGTAACCATACCCACTCATACAACTAATTTACAAAAGAAACAAAAAGGCCACAGCACTGTGACAGTTATACATAAATGACTGTCATCTAAGTTGGGATGTACTATTCAATACATTATCTTCTGCAAACATGGCTTGCTGCTGACTCATATGTCAAATATATTTTTATGTAATTCATAATTATAATTACAGGAATTGTTTGACTATTGCACTTACCTTGCAGATGCATAATGAATATTTCTGCATTACAACTAGTATACATTGTAATGCAAAAAAAAAGAAATAAAAAGTCTTGTAACAATGATCAGATCTATTTTATTTACACAATCTGACAAAATAATCAACATACCTCTCTTCCAGCACTGCTCCTCCAGCTTGTGCATCAACTCAGTGCACAAGGCCTGATTCCTAGCAAGGTCTTAATTACCTGCAAAAAGTAAAAAGCATGTTTGAATGATGTGGGTATAAAATATCATTGACATACATTTTTCAGCTCATGATAACTTTTAAATTGAACATTACAGAATTCCAAACACAATTTGATTGCTTCACACACAGTCACATTAGAAACAAATTGAACACAGACTGAAGGACCTGAGATTCAGACCTGCAACTCACAGCTATGTCCACACACTAACCCTGCCTAGCTAATCCATCTTGCCTGAGATTACGTGGAGGAAATGAAGTTAAATAACAAAGGTATGAATGTGCAGGGGTGAGTAGTAATAGGGATCATGACTTATGCTTACCAGAAGTACAACATGCTGTACATTTATTAAAATAGTATTGCAAACATGAATGCATGTCAGCATAGTGGTCACAACACAAACACATAACTGTAACATTTCATTCCATAGACATTGAAACACTGCCACACTGCCATGTAACACATAACTACTACAAATCACTGAACAGCACATACACAGAAATGTAGTTTAGATGGGAGTACATAAAATATATACATATATTTTGTTGTTAAATTACAAATTATACCTCAGAATTATCCCTGATATCAGAGAATGTCCCTGGTCTATAGTCAAAATGTATATCTGACCATCTCATTCCCACCAAATTATGAGAAAGGTGTTGAATTTGAATTAATAAGCAATGACACACATACATTAAATTCAATTTGCGAATGTTACTATATTCCACATTTATTTGCAGAACTATCCCAGTATGTTCAAAGTTTTGCACATTATAGATTACAGAGATAGTCATAGAAATCTGACAAATAAATGCTATAGTTGTAAGCATGTGCAAAATAACTATTAATATCAATAAGCAGGTATCTATAGCAGCATTTTCAAAATTTTTGTATGGACACGATTCAAACATGATGAGAGCTATACCTTACATGGATATGAACCTACACTTAGCTATGGCATATGCACATTTACCTCTTGCTTTATAGGATGAGCCAACATGCATCATGCCTTCCTTCTTACAAACTACTATTGTGTGTGTTTGTGTGTATCTTTATTCCCGAGAGTAACAGATTAATACAGAAACAACTGACACATAAACTCTATAGACCCTTCTGCTCACCAAAACTGCCAGATAGCATCAAGTTTTACAACACAGAAGATATGTTATAGAAGATATGTTTAGAGAATTGGGACATGCAGTGGTCTTGTGTTAAACAAACATGATTTTAATAACTGTAAAGCAGAACAGACTATTGAATGCCTGTATGAGATATTATTCACACATACACAGGTAGATGGAGTGATATTCTTGAAGTATTACTGGTAAAGAAGAAATGAGTGGTCATCAGCAGCCTAGGACTAGCATAGGAGTCAGTGATACACGACAATACTGGATGTGTGAAATTATGTCCTTATATGATGGAAAACAGAAACAGCTCAAATGTTTATTAGTATGTATATGATAAGCAATATTAAACAAATAAACCCCATGGGAAATTAGCACATAATTACAGCGAGATCAGTCACTTTGCTTTCTCAATTACCCAGATCAGCTAATTGTCAGAACAGCTACTTAATGGGTTTAAAGGCATATATATGACATGTAGGACAAAAGTATATCTCTGATTTCCTTAAGAATGTACATGTATATATATGATTGTGGCACTTACTGTAGGCATCCACTGGCTGTCTGCACACCTTTTTGACTCTCTGATGAAGATCTTCAGCTTCCCTCCAATGCAGATCATCATAGCACTGGTTAACCTGCATTCCAGTCCTATAGATTCCAGTACAATGACAACACTTCTTCACTGTCTAGTTCCATATATCGATCGTCGCAAAGTTCTGTGGTCTGGCTGTCATGAGATGCTCCACTCTATGTAGATGGTCAGCTTCTGGGTAGTCTCCTCCTCGGTCCAATTTGGAAACAGGAAAATTTGAAGCCTCCTGGAAGTAGCCACCTTGATTACAATGTAGTGAAGTTGGATAGGTCAGAATTCAATACATTGCTCACTGAGGTGTCGCTCAGTTCACAGGTAGCAATAGTTTGATCTGTAAACGTATCAAAATCACAATTTAAAAGTGGTGCTTATGGCATGGTGCCAAATCATTGGAAGATAATGAGCGTGTGCTACATATAGCCTCATTTAATGATACCTATTTGGTATTTGCATGGAGTACATTCCCATTACACTGAGCTATTGGTTAATAATGTATGGTGCAAATGTGAGTGAAAAGCTGTGTGCACATTACCTGTAATACTCCAAGAGTATTACCCAGTCTACCTGGGTATGTGTGAATAATAATGTATATAGACATTCATTTGTCCATTCTGCTTTACTTTCAGGTATATCTGACTAATAGGTAGCTGCACCTGCTAGCATTGCTATGGTGGGATATGTTTCTCTCCTGATAGATCTATATTATCATTACTCATTAGAAATGTATGAGTATCTGCTTATATTGATGCATTTTGGGAAAATTGTGTGGATATAAAAAAAATGTATGAGACCTACTTGAGGGGTGTTGGAATAACCTGTATGCATACAGGTGGGTACATCTGCATCAGTAGCAAGCACCCCTTCCACATATGCTGTTGTACAGAAAACTGTAAACAGCAACAGTGAAGAGTACATAAGGATGTACTAAGAGATTTTCTGTATAAGTTGCTGCTGGCTCAATACAGTGTGTGATGTATGTATGGAAACTTATGGTTTCTGACGTTATCCGTATGTTGCTATGAAGTATGTATTTGTAGTATTGTTATGGATATTTATTCATTGATGCTTATTAAAACATGTACTAGACCTCAGAGCAGATCTAGCATTAGGCGACAAAGATAGTTGCCTAGGGCCCACTGCCTGGGAGTGGGTCTGCTGGCTGGGAAGATGAATTTTTTTAATTTAAAAAAATGTATTTTTTAAGGGTGTTCTTCTTTAATAATACCCATTGCATCTGTTTGCACATATCTGTTGCATCTGTGTGACCTGCTTAAATCTTCATCTTCCGCACGCATGGAACTGAATATAAGAAGATGTTTGGACTGCGGACTAAGGACGGACAAGTAAGAGGTAGATGTATGTAGGTGTGTGTGTAAAAGAGGTTGGTAGGGTGTGTGTGTGTGTGTGTGTGTGTGTGTGTGTGTGTGTGTGTGTGTGTGTGTGTGTGTGTGTGTGTGTGTGTGTGTGTGTGTGTGTGTGTGTGTGTGTGTGTGTGTGTATGTGTGTGTGTGTCTGTGTGTGTCTGTGTGCATGTGCGTGTGCATGCGTGTACGTGTGTGTGTGTGTGTGTGTGTGTGTGTGTGTGTGTGTGTGTGTGTGTGTGTGTGTGTGTGTGTGTGTGTAAGAGGTAGGAAGGTAGCATACCTCTCAACTGTCAGATTTTTTGCAGAATGTCCAGATTTTTACCTCATATTTTTGGTCTGTTCCTGATAAAATTTGTGATTTTCTGGAAAATCATTGAAGACTGAAGTGACTAAATAATGACAGACATGAGCTTCACACTTCATATTCTTTAGAAAAATGCATACTAACACAAATCCTGTTATTCTAGCAACTTTCTAAGTTAAAGAGAGCAATACTTAAAATCTGTCCCTATTTTTGGGCCTTTGTCCCTCTAGTTTTAGGTTTTGTCCAGATTTCTTGCACTAAGAGGTTGAGAGATATGGTAAGTAGGTACATGTGTCTGTGTCTATAATGCCCTAGTTAGGGATAGCAGGTGGTTAGTTAATTGCTCAGGCTCAAACTCTGTACCTTAGTTACAGGAAACAATATCCTGAATTCTCTACCCCAACTACCAAGTTGCATTTTTCAAGGAATTGAGTTTCAGGTCCATTTTTTTCAAGGAAGTGAGTTTAAAGTGCATTTTCAAGGAATTGTGAGCTTCAAAGGAAGAGTAGTTCACTCTAGCTCATGTTAAGTCTGTTTGCAAATTGCAACTGTTTTATTTAGAAAATGGTATCACTTGTGCTATAGAACTGAAAAGCATTGTTAGTAGCATGGTGGGTAGTGTACTTGCTTTTGCTGCAGAAGGCTGTGGGTTCTACTCTTACAGCATGTAGATGGATTGCTGATACTGTGTTGAACTTTAAGGGGTATGGGGTGCTGCAGTCTTGAGTATGTTCTCCTTTAGATGAGATGCCTAGTAATTATGAACCTGTTATCAGTTTGCCATCCATTAACCTATTACAATATTACCAGTTTACCAATTTCTAATGTAAACTAGGCAATTTATTCTTCAAGGGCAGCAGACACTGAATTTGCAGATGAAACACTGAAATATAAAGTTTGGTAGCAGCAATCTCTTCATTAGTTAAAGATCTCTTTAATGTACAATTATTCAGATGACTTTTACTTCTGCAGAGATTGTGCATATTGACTGATATTGGTGGATTGTAATGACAGAAGTTTGAGTGGTCTTTTATGGTTGAAGTGTTTTGAACCGGGCAGTTTTGTCATTATTGGTTTATATGTCTGGTTTCATTGCTTAATGGAAAAATGTTTAAAACTATAAATTTAAAACATGCTCTATCTAACAAGTGGTTCTGTATTATACAAGGAATATAATGTAATACAATCAGGAAGCTGAATCAAACAAATCTTGCATGTTTTCGTGGTCCCAAAAACGAGTGCAAAGGAGCTATGAGTTTAAAACTGCAAAAGGTAAACTTTATCTGCCACTGGCTAGATGCATTTTCTTTGCATGTGGGTTTCAATGCAGTTTCAATGAATGTGAATTTCAAGGGAAGATATGTTTTAATGCTAAGTCTGTTTCATTGTGAGATTGTATTGCTTTGTTTAGCAAATGACTACCAGTGTTTGTGCTATAAAATTTGAAATAAAAGTTTTAAATTAAATCCAAATATCTGTAATCATTGTAGAAGTAAAGCAGAAAGCAGCATGCACACTGAGAGGTATGAACAGTGTTTATGGTAACTGGTGAGAAATAGCTAAGTAAAGGGATGCTGTAATGGCTGGGCAGGCGGGAGGCTGTGTATGGGGGGCACAATCTATTACCCTGTCTAGGGCCCCATTTGACCATGATCTGACTGTGCTAGAACTATTGCTTTAAGAAAACTAGATCCATGTTTATGTCTCTTTAACATGTACTGTGTATGGTATGCTTACAGATATAGAGGCTTTACATCACTTTCTGTAAGTTGTTCAACTGATAATTTTCACATACTCTCTGCTAATGAGGATAGCATTTACTGGTTATTATTGATTGAGTTGATATAAGCTCATCATGTATAACAGCTCCTGTTAATATGACTGTTTTTTTTCACACAGTTGTCTGTTTAGACTCTCATTGCATTAGTGACAGCCATCAAACATTTCTAACTTTTAGGTTATGTGTAGTTTGTTAATGTGAACTGTATGCAGAGTATGTGGATTGTCTGGCACAATGCTGCTGTGTTTGGGCTTCCCCATACTGTTGTAATCACTATAATGGGTTCAAATCCCACAGACAGCCTCTGCTGATATCACAAATGATGTTGTTATTCCAAGTCTTATGTATTCAGACATTGTTTTCATATCACATACAGTTTTATATATCACAGTACTATACAGGGACTATTTATTAGATTTTGGCAGTGCACAGGACTGCAGAGAGGGTACATTGGCACATGCTGTCATCATAATCATCTCCATTTGTGAGCCCCCACATTAATGTAAACGTGCATATAACTGTCTTCCAGATGGCAAATAGACCTACGGGAGACAATTCTTTGCCACAGGAAAATGAAATTATAATAGATGCTCTGTGACAACATGGACAGAAACCCTTTAGATGGGCAGGAAATACAGTATGGAGGAATGAAGTGTGGACCAACCTCACCAACATGAGGGCGATCCTGTGGGCGATCACAATAGATCCTGGGAGGCCTATTGCTGACAGTGCTCTGACATGTTCCTTTGTCGTTGTACAGCCAACATGGTATACCAATATGAGAGGTTGATGGATGCCACTGGTGGTAGTCCACCATTAACAACTCCTGAGAGGATCACACAATTTCTCACATCGCTGCATATGATGAGTGGGGAGTGCTGCACACCTGGGGGTATGATAGAAGCAGATGTTCCAGACTGCATATGTATGCATTACTTTGCATAACATTAATGCATATAAAGTAACTTAGTACATATTCCTGTTGCATGCATATTCATATATGTTTATTTTTGAGTTGCAGCAGCAGACTTGCATCATGCACATGGGTCCACACAGGATGATGATGATGATCAAAACAAATGTAATGACATGTTGCCATACAACTTTAGTACATACATGCAGGTGCACCTACTGACACTCCAGGTATGTTTTCCCACCATATTCATAGTCTGTGTTGGATGAAATTAATATCTCTTTTTTTCTACACAGGGACATCTGGCCAACATGTGCACTGTACATCACACGAGTATCACCATGACCTGTTAGTGTGTTGTATATGTCATCATGTGCCTATGCCACTACATGCATAAATGACTGTGTTTGCTTTGTCTGTATTTGCCCATTGCAGGATCAGCATTATGACAGAGAAACTTACCACATTGGGTGGGTGCCACTGGTATGCTACAGCCTCTGTTTCATACATACCATTACTGTTACTCCTGGTGTTGTCCTCATTAATAATGTATCCTTCTACCTCTGCATAACACAGCCACCATCAGCATCTCAGCCATGACCATCTGATATGTGCATGTATTACCTATTGTGTATTTTGCATAATTTGGAATGGTACATGCAGGTAAGTATGTGATCAATAATGCTGTGTTTATGCCTTTGTTTCCCCACAATAGTTGCATTTCAGCCATCACCTCTGATGATATATTCCCTCAAGGACATGTCAGAAGTGTGTTATGTTTGTATTCCTCACATATGTCATTTATGTTGCATATGTAACATAATTGTCTATCCCCTGTTATAGGGGTTCTGTGGGCCATACCAAGACAAGACCTCCTGGTAAGTCCTTATTATCCATAACATTGTAGTGATATATATGAGGCATATGTCAGTAATGATATCCAGCATGTGATATAAGCATGTTTTCCTGACCTGTGTCATCTGTCTCTTCTTTTAGAATATCCACTGCCTTCATCCTTCATTAGCCTGTCCACTGATCCCAGTGTGGGATCTGATGTGTCTCAGTATGGTAGCATGGCTCCTGGTGCACAGGACACATATTTGGTGATATAGTCCAGTCCAGGTGGCACAGTCGTTGGATGATGCCGTAGCATGAAATGTGGAGTAAAACTTGCCCAGTCATTCTGACAATGCGGGGGTATCTGATGGTGTACAGGATAAGGCCTGTGTGCCGCAACCCCATGTTAAGTCTTCTGGTGATGTTGACAATTCCTCACAGCACAGGATTACTGTTCAGCACAGTAAACATAGGTGTGTAGCCGGTGTGCATGGGCATGTGATCTACAAGCAAATGAATGTTCCCAGCAATGTTATGGATCTGAGATTCATGCACTTACCTGTGCCACAGATCATGCTGCACACCAGCTGTGTGCACTGCATAAAGGATAGGAATATAGGCACAGTGAGGTCATGGCTACATTGGCTACTCAGAATGACAGCATGTTTTCTGTGGCATGGTCCATTAAATCCCTGGTTGCTACAGTACTACAGCAGTGCCGTAGTATGAGCAGGGTTCTGAGTGCCATGACTGTGCTTAGCTGAGTGCCACATTGGAGAGATACGTCCCTCTCAGAAGACCAGCTCTTGTCCATTGGGTATTAATGTCTATGCTGCAATATGCCCATACATCTGCTACTGACCAATCAGTTGTGGGCCTGGCAGTCATGACCAGTCAACTCTTACCCATACTCTTTTTCACAGTTTGTCTCTACATGCTGGAGTCATGCCATCAGTGATTTCTATGGAGCAACCTGGTCTGAGTGTTTCCATATGTAGTAGGGGCAGCCAGGACTGCGATGTGAGCCATCAGTGTGGGCACCCAAGACTGAGTTAGAATAAAAATGGCAGTTAATCAACTATGTCTTCACTCTGTAGTGATGATAACTACAGATGATGTCATTTGTCTGTGATTGCTGTGAAATCTGATGCCTTGGGGATCTGACATTTTTCAGTAATCATAGGTGACTCCATTTAGCACATTAACCTTTGTCCATACTTTATATTAATATATTTTGCTTGTGATATTGATAACAGTTCTGCAGTATGCCCTCATTTTGTTTCCTGTTTGAATCATTTTATAGTGGACAGATAGGGATGTTGGGGTTCACAGAGGTACGTCCCTTGTTGTCTGCCATGCACACATACACCAGTATGAGTCTGTATGTATACCTGTGCTACATGTGGCCTGAATTGATGATCCATGTCATGATAGATTTGTATATGTTCATATTGTTATATGTTAGAATTATGTTATTATCTCTGATGCTCAGTGTGTACATTTACTGGATAACTACCATTAAATGCAATTTGTGCTAAAGTGGTGGGGCAACACTTGAACATTACTATTTAATCTGCGCACTTCTGTACATGTGGCTTGTCATGACTCAAAGGTGTGTGTCAGATGTTGCTGTGCCTCCTAGGCTGGACTTGTGGTTGCACCCTCCATTGCCCACGCCTGTTTCCTTTGCCTCCTGTGTTCTCTTCCTCTGATTACAGTGGAATATCATCTTCAAACTTCTGGTGTTTTTGGGTTAGTTCACCTACACCTGCAGCTCGAAGTCCACCATGTGTTGTTGCTGGTATATTGTGTAGCATGGTGCACAAAGTAATCATCTGTGCTGCCTTTTCAGATGTATATTAGAGTGCACCCCCTGGATGTGTCCAAACATTTGAACCTGTTTTTCCGTACACCAAAGAATGCTCTATGGTATTTTATGTTGTTGTGTGCATTCTTTTGTAGGTCTTCTCTGCAAGGTTGGACTGTTCTCTGTACGAGGTCATTAGCCATGGCTCAAGTGGATAACCACAGCCAGCTGTTGTGGGAGTGGAAACACATATGCTGTAATAATAAATAATGCTGACCAGGATGTCTTTAGCTTACATCCTAGCTGCGTTCCTGTACTTACCCAGAAGTAGTCCCTAAGGTACTTCACCTTGCTGGAATGCAGTCCTCAGGCCTCTTTCTCTCCATATGGCAGCATCATGGACACTTTCAGGGTGTTACCATGATATTTGTTATGCTGCCATCTGCTGCACATACCAGCTGGCAGTTCAGGGATGGACACCCCTTTCTATTGATGCTTCTTTCTGTTTCTGGGTGCACAGAGGTCTTAATAGGGATGTGGGTGCAGTCTATTGCACCAAGTACCTGGGGGAAGTTTGTGAAATTATAGAAATGATGCATAACAGTTTGCTGCTTCAGGGGAGGGAAGATACTACTGGCAGCTGTCTGTGACACTCCTAAAGCATCTCCCATGTGTTGTTGGAATGTTGTAGATGCCAGTACACCTAAGCTCAGATATACTTTTGTTACAAGCAGGATTGGGTTGCTCCCCAATATCTGCATAGACAGGTATGGGGCACACATTTTAAACATAGCCTGCACCAACTCTCTGTCTAGGCGGTACCTGTCAATGATTTCTTGATTTGAGATTGGCTTGGTTTCAGCCTGGCTCTCTGTCTAGCTGGCTGCCTTTTAGGATGCACAGCCAGATCCTTCTCTATAGCTTGCAGTACCTCAGTCTGTTGTAGTTCATTCACTGCAGGTAGCACTTTTTTTGGTCAGTACTATGACAGATTCTGTAAGATTCTGTGGGAATAGCTTCCTTTACTTGCACTGTAGTATGGCATTTACCAAGGATTTCAGAAACACACTCAGCATTGCAGTTTGTCGTATTTAAGTTGTGTTGGGCATGAATGCTGTGTTTTGGAATCTAATGAGTATGTGTGGAGTCTGTAATTACCCTGCACTGAATAATTAAATACTTAGACTGCTTGCGGTGTACCTTAGGAAACTGTCCTCACCTGGTGCACCGAAGTCATCCTTTGGCTTGCTGCTTTGTCTGAAACTAATTTTTGGAATCTGGCCCACAGTTTAAATAATTAGTATTTTATAGATAAATAATTTTGTGTGTGTGTGTGTGTGTGTGTGTGTGTGTGTGTGTGTGTGTGTGTGTGTGTGTGTGTGTGTGTGTGTGTGTGTGTGTGTGCATGTACATGTGTGCATCTGTGTGAGAAATTTGGCACAAGGGGTTGTACTGGGTACAGATATTACTCCATGCTTGGGTGGGGAGGGTGTTGTGAGATATAATCTTGAAGACACAAGTGCCTCACAGTGTTAAAGTCACTGGTACACTGGTACATTTTTTACAATTAAGCACACATGAATTTAGAGCCCTATGTTTTCGACTCGGGGTTGTCATGTTACTCCATGATCAAGTCCTTTTAGAATCCAGGTCTTAGTGTAGAATTTAGATATTCATCTCAGTGACACCATCTTTTTTTTAGGTTCCTGTTTGTATTTCATATCACTAGCCTGGCCTCCAGTGCCCTACAGCCCAAGCCATGCCAGGTCTACCAGCTTGTCTCCTTCCCTTGGACTTGCTCTGGTATCACTGGGGCTGGTTGTGAATCCAAAGGGTGGCCTGGGGTTTGGTCATCTCTGTTTCTATCCTTGAGGGGTTCTTTATTTGCTCTATCCACTTTCCTGCACCTGCCTTACTTTTACATTCGAGGACAACCCCCTATTTGAACCATGTCTCCCGTAATGGAGTGTCAGTGACGAACACCCTCCTACCCAGGATGGACACTCACATCCCTCCCTGCTGCTCTGTCAGTGCCACTAATTGCACTCAGGTGGATTAGGCTGTAAGTGGCACCATCTTGTTGATCTCCAGTAGGGTATAATTCTTTAACAGAAAGTATAATTTGTTAACCAAAGGTAAACTTTCCAAGTCAAATCCTTCCCCCAACACATACACTTCAGCACATGAACACTGGGCATGATTCCATAAAGTACACTTAAGCAAACCTTAGGAATTATTTATAGGATAGTTACAGAATGACAAATTTCAAATTCCAAAACACGGTGAGCACACCCAACACAACCTAAATGTGACAGAGCGCTTTGCCGATAACTTTATGAAAGCATTTGGCAGGGGCTACATTTATTACAACAAGAGAATGCACTATCTTATGGAATCCTGTGAAATCCGCATCATTACCAAAAAGAAAAAAAAAATGCAAACAGTATGTAATGCATTACAGCAGGCTGAGGTACTGATAGCCATAGATTAAGATATGGCAATGCATCCTAGAAAACAGCCAGCTAGACATTAATCTAGGCTACATCTTAGTGAGCTCTCTGATCAAGAATTAATTGACAGGTACTGATTAGACAGAGCAGATGCAGGCTGTATGTAACACGTGTGCCTCACACAGGTATGTATGTACCTTGCAAGGTAATCTCATACCAGTTGAAACTAAAATATGTCTGAGCCTAGGTATACTGGCATCAGGGACATTTCAATGGCATATTGGAGATGCAGTAGGAGTGTCCCAGACATGTGCCAATCACATCCTCTCTTTATTCCTGGCAACAATGTGCATCAATGTGGATGAGTGCATCTACTTTCCAGTCATAGTTTTAGAGCACTGGAATGTCATGTAGCATTTATGCACCATTACCAACTTCCCCTGTGTACTCATTGCAGTAGACTGCAACCACATTCCTATCAAAACCTCTGCAGTACCTGAAGCAGAAATTTTCATAATAAAATGGGATCACCATTGCTTAATTGCCAGATGGAGTGCACAGCAGATGGCATCATAACAAACATAATGGTGAGACACCCTGGGAATGTATATGATGCCTCTACATGGTGAGAAAGTGGCCTGAGGGCTTCCTTCCAAATGGTGAAATACCCAAGGGACTACTACTTGGTAAGAAAAGGAACACAGCTATGCCTCAAACAGAATCTAAACTAATCAACAGTATGCATGGGACAACATATGTGCCATCTCCTTCCCACAAACAGGTGACTGAGGTAATCCACTAGTGTTGTGGCTAATGACACCATACAGAGACCTATCCAACCCTACAGAGGATGCATATAATAGATCACACACTGCAACAAGAAACATCATCAAACATGTGTTTGGCAGGCTGAAATTCAGATTCAGATGTCTGGGGATATTCAGGGGTGCATTGTAATATGCACCTGAAAATGCAGTTCATGTGATTACTGTGTGTGCCATGCTACACAACATATTAACAGCAAAACATGGTAGCTTGCCAGCAGCAGGTCTATGTGATCTACTCCAAGAACCTCAGATGTCTAAAGATGACATTCCACAGTTGTTAGAGGATGATCAAGAGGACACAATGGGTAAAGGAAATCTCAGTGGGTGACAGAGGATGTGGCCACAAGTCCTGACTCAGGCAACATGGCAGTGTCAGACACACACCTTTGAGTCATGACTGGCCGCAGGTACATAAGTACACAGAGTAAACATTGATGTTCATGTGTTGCCCCAAACTAGCAGCACAGTTTACAACTAATGGAAATAACTTATCAGTCAGCATCATACATAACCTAATCGTAATGTATAGCACCATGAACACATAAAAAAACACTGAGAGGAAACACAATCCAGGAGGACTGTCTACAAGGTACATCACCAAAGAGTACCACCCAGACACATGTCTGGTATGCAAGAGGTATGCACAACAGAGGTAGTCAAGGGAACAAGTAGGATATCATCATACAGAGTAACACCATAGAATATTATCTGTCCAGTAGGCTCACTCACAAGAAAGCAAGGTCCATGACATGTATGGGAATGGATTGGCATATACATACACAAAAACACTGGCCATACATTAACAGTGGTGCCTCACATACACATGATTTTGCTGCAACATGGGTCATTTCCATGTAATGCATGTGCAGATATAAAGAGCAGCAATACCTACAACATGCATCCATGTTGTTGATACAGTATATATATATATATATATATATATATATATATATATATATATATATATGTGTGTGTGTGTGTGTGCAGAGTGAGTCAGATGTGGGAAGGCACAGATGGGATACACATGTAAGCCCAGTGTTTGAAAATGGAAACAGGTACACAGAAAGTCAGTTCATTTTTGTGTTAGGCATAGACGATATTAAAATGCCATACATGACACAGGTATGTATACAGAAGCATAGATGTGCATGTGTGAATGGCAGACAATGAGGCAGACTGTAAGGAAAACAGTAATCATATCTGTTCACTAAAAAAGATGCAAACATCAATGTCAATCATGTAATACATATCCACAAATGAATTTATTCACATATGTCCTAAAAAATATAAAAAAAAATCCTGTGGCATCAGATATGTCAACAACCACTATGTCAGTAGTCAGCACAGTGTTCATCATTGCCACAGGGTCAGAAAGACGCAACAGAACACCCACTGGATCAACTGTCGGTGTTAGACTAATGCAGTTCAGGGCACTCATGAGGATAACTCGCACTGTTTTCCTGGCTGCTCCTGCCATGTCCCACTGACTGGACATGCCTGCTGGGCTCACAGTGGACTGGCTATCATCAAATGTGTGTACACACTGCAGTAGAGACATCAATGTCCGATGGCCAGTTGTGGACCTAATGAGAGTGGGTTGGTCTCTGGCCACTGGAGGTGCTCTGTTTAGCAGAATTAGGGTACATAATGCCCAGTTAGTACTACAGCACTGCTCTAGCACTGCCAACTCAAGACTTTCAATGGAACATGTAACAGACAGCACACTGTCATGCTGTGCAGCCAATGCATTTATGATCTCACTATGTCTTGGCTCCTAACCTTCATGGGACAATGAATCTTTTGTGCTTCATAATCAGTTGTATGGGCAAGAGCATGAAGGTCAGTTCCATGACATCACTGGGAATGTTCATTCAACTGTAATATTAGGTGGCCACCCTCTGGCACATGTCCCATGCACAGTTCCAACACTCACAAGTGTTTTGTGATGGGCAGTACCTCATCACCTGACCCTGCATGGGACAATGGCTCATGGACATCATCATGTCCAGCAGCTGCTGTCACCATGTCATCAGAATGTCCAGCCACATCATCCTCAATGTCTGAAGCTTTAGCTTGATGTACACGGCTGTGCCCATCTGGGCTGGAGAATAAACCAAAGTCTGTGGCCTGTGTGCCATCAACTTTGCTACCATGGTTATCCACATCAAATCCCAACTCAGGATCAGTGGATGGTCTACTGGAGGAGGCAGGCCATGGACAAGCTACCAGAAGAGTCAGATGATACAGGTTAATTACATGCACAAACAATTCATGATGCAAGTTAGTAATGGCCAACTATATGACTACAGTGTTAATGGGGACTTACCATGATGTCATGCCTGGGTGAAGTTCTTGGACCCTGTATAACGGAGAGATTTCATGCATGCTATATATTACACACAGCTGATAAATGGGAATGTCCTGGTGGGACTCCACTGCTGGAGGTGAGGTTTGAACTGAAACTGCCAAGGGGAAATGTATACAGCAATACATTATTAGTAAGTAAGTAATGAGCATCATGCAGCATTCCAACAGAGGTATAACACACACAAGATACTTTAGACACATACCATTTGGCAGAGGCTGATGTGAAGGTTGCTATTGTGCAAGGCAGGTGATGAAGAACACAGATGTCAGGAATTGCACAGATGTGATCATCAATACTGACATGTATTAAACACATGGAATGTCTTACTATTAATATTCCATGTGCAAGACAGGTGATGAAGAACACAGTAGTCAGGAACTGCACAGATGTGATCATCAATACTGACATGTATTAAACATACGGAATGTCTTACTATTAATATTCCATGTGCAAGACATGTGATGAAGAACACAGTAGTCAGGAACTGCACTGATGTGATCATCAATACTGACATATTAAACATATGGAATGTCTTACAATTAACATTCCATGTGCAAGACAGGTGATGAAGGACACAAAAGTCAGGAACACATGGAATGTCTTACTATTAACATTCCTGTTTGAGAAGCATGTCATCAGTTATAATGTAAATCCTGTAGGATGATAAGGCATACTAACATCAACATGTGGGAATGACTGCAGGCAAAGACACATGACAAATACAGTGCAAACTAACAGGACATGGAGATACCTATGTGACAAATGGTGAACATGTTGTCCAGATATTCCTGAGTATGGAGAAAGCATCATGAATAACATACATCACAGCTGTGCTCAGATTTGATGTACCCTTATAAACAAGGTGGCCCATCATACCTGGTCTGTCCATAGCTGCATCTGCACAGGCAGTGTCTTATGATAGTGTATCTGCAATATACAGTGGCATTAACAAATTAATATGTTTGCAAAATCCACTGTCACGACAGGTGGCAGAGACACAGAAAACTATGGGTCACAATAATAGTATATGGAGACACTTACATTATGTGAGTTGATGCTGTGCAGATGTTGATAGACCTATGCAACTGAGAAAGACAAACATCACACATGTTGCTTGAAGTCTTGGGTATGTATTGCACTAACACAATATGCAGTAACATTTACATTAGGAGTCTACATTCTGTGTGTGACTATGTTCCCTATGCAATTGTGCTGCTGAAAAACTAATATGGCAATAGATTCATAGGTTCATAGGTGTTTACTAGGCTAACAACCACAAGGGCCTTTTTAAGCCTAGCCATGCATCCCAAATCTCTGACAAGTTCTGGTACTCTTGATAAATCTAAGCAGGGTTTTGGGAGATGAACCATTTACAGGTTGCCTGTGTCCATTAGTAAAATAGGTGCCAAGCCAGGGGTGAATTTTCTGTTCCCCATTCAATTGTCCAAGTTACACTTGAATTGGGTTAGGGAGAGACTCTGCTTTACATGGATGGGGAGCCTGTTCCAGAGATGGGGGTAGTCTTTGGGATACATACCTGTTTGTCCAGCAGGTCCTATTTATATCACAGGCAAGGTTTAACTCTTTAGAATAGGTAATTCTGGTACTGTTTGTTTTGTGGATTTGCAGGAGGTCCATCAGAGTGGAGTCTGACAATGCCCTGCATGCCAGGTATAGATCTCCCTTCAACAGCCTGTAGGAGACAGAATACAGGGATAGGGTCTTGAGGTGGTCTGCACAGGACATTTTACTTATGCCCTGTATTCCTTTAGTGGGAAACATCTGTGGACATTCCGGTTGTTGGATATGCCTGGTTAGGTACATACCAAAGGGGCATTGTACTCAATGATAGGTCTGATGAATGCCGAATACAGTGGAACAATGACTTCCTTGTACTTAGATGCCATACTTTTGTTTATAAGTTGAACAACATAGAATGAGTTCCTCACTACTGGAAACACGTGATGGTCAAAAGCTAGATTACTGTTTATGTGTGTCCCTAACTCCCTAACTACTGGGTCATCTCTAAGGGGTGTGTTGTCAATATGATATTTACCATGGGTGAATGACTTCCAGAAGAATACTATTATGCATTTCTTAGCATTTAGTTTTAGTCCATGGCTCTGAAACCAGTTGTTTGTCTTTGCCCTTTCTGGAGAACATTTGTGTTGGTGTGGGATTCAATGACAGCTCCTAATTTGCAATCATCTGCAAATTTAGTCAGCCAGATTCCATTGACACTGGCCTTCACTTCAGAGAAGTAAAAGTCCAAAAAGGAGCATCCAAGGACCGATACCTGATGGACTCAACTTCTGACTGGCCTCTTTGTAGAGGTGGACTCCCCAATTCTAAATTTCTGGGTCCTATCTGTGAGCAAGTTGGCTATTCACTGGGTGACATACGCATTTGTACCTAATCTGTTGAGTTTGTCAACAATGCCCAAGTGGGGTATTGTGTCAGATGCCTTGGCCAGGTCAAGGTAGGCAGTGTGAATCATTTTGCCCTCATACATTGCTTTGAAGACCTTTTCAAAGATGTCCACCAGGGTGAGTATGCATGACCTGCCCTTGGTGAAACCAGACTGGGTTGGGCCTGGCATCTGGAGGTTTACTATATCATTACTGATCATTTCCATGATAATTTTTTCCATCGGTTTACATATAAGACTAGTGAGACTTATGGGCCTGTAGTTTCCAGGGTCTGTAGATGGAGAGGGATAATTGTTGCTGTTCTCTATTCATGAGGCATGAAACCTATTTGGAGCTTACAGTTGAATAGCAATTCCAGAGGGCCTGATAATTCATATTTCATGCTATTTAGAAGGCATCCTGGGATATTATCTGGGCCCGTTGATGCAGTGTTCTTGGTTTTAGAGAGAGCATTATGGACCTATTCCCTAGTGATAGCAGGGGGGAGTTATATTTGATGGTGTTTCTTGAGGGAAGGTTGAGGAGGAAAGATGGGAAAGTTGGAGGTAAATTTGTTGGCCAGTAGGTTTGCTATACCTTCTGCTCTGTATAAGTGGCTCCGTTTGCAATGAGCTCTGTACATAATTGTGTATTGCCTTTGAGGTTGTGGACATAACTAAAGAATGCCTTGTGGTTGTCCTTGGCCTGGGAGGCCAAATTTACCTCAAATTTGGCTTTGTTAGACTTTATTTGTCCTCTGAGTTGTTTGTTTAGTTTGATGAGAGTGTTTTTATCCTACTGGGTGCTGCACCTCCTAGTTTTTGCCATGATTTTCTTCCTTCTGTTATACAACTTATTGATTTTGTGATTCCATCAGGGTGGCTTGTTTTTTGAGTTAGTTATGTACATTTTCCTGGTGGATACATGCTTTGATAGAGTTTCTGTGAACAGTTCTGCATAGGCAGCAGTGTTCTCAGGGTTTATGGGAGCTTGAATTTTTGCCAGATTATCACTTAGTAGCAGGAAGTTAACCTTAGAGTAGCTCCTAAATATTCCAGGGTTAGCTGGGGGTCCGGGTTTTATTTTAACTTGAAAGGAGATCATTTTGTGGCCTGACATTACCAGGCAAGACATTACACTAGGGGGTATGCAGCACTCTTCCATATTATTGAGGACCAGATCCAGTATGGTTGCACTCCTGGTTGGTGTATTGACAATCTTTTCCAGGGAGTTTGTGTTTACAAAATCCAGGAATCCCTGTGCCTGTACGTTTGGTGTCATATAGGAATCCCAGTTAATAGTGGAGTAATTAAAGTCACACATAAATATGGTATTGGGTTGGATGGTGACTGTTTACACTAAGTTTAAATACATGGTATGGGTTTCCTGGGTCATAGAGGGAGACAAATAGCTTGCAAGGAAGTGGAATTGAATTTTGTCTATAGTGATTTGAATATGGAGTAGCTCAAGTGCATTATCCTGTTTGACCAGCCTTGGGGTATATTTATTTTTGATGTAAATTGAGAGCCTCCAACTTTAGTCCTATTCTGTGTAGTAGCCAATCTAAATGTGTGAAAGGCATTATAACCTTGCACTGTCAGTGTTCTCTCTGCGGTTTTGAACCATGTCTCAGTGACTGCACAGATGCCAGGATTCTCTAGGGTGAAGACAACTTTTAGGGAGAGTAGTTTTTTGTTTAGACTCCTAGCATTGAGCAGTAATACCTTTAGATTTTCTTGGTTTTGATTTGTTATGTAGAAAGTACTTCCAGTTTGGCATTGCCCAAAATAGACACTATGGAGGAAGACAATGTTTTAGCTAATATTCGAAAGCCTAGAGGGGAGAGGTGCAGACCATCCCTGGCAAAGCAGTGTGGTCTGTTGATCATATCCTTCCATGCTGCCAAATATTGCCTCCCCTTAGAATGACACATGGAATAGGAATAATTTGGACATTCCTTTAAAGAATGAGGTAATGTACTACATATTCTGCAATGGTTTTAAAGTTATGACTCACATGTACATCCTGGAATACTGGATTCAATACCTCCACTGGATTTATAACAATCATAACTGGTGGTATGAGGTGATGCTAGGAAAACTGTGATCTTGTCTGAAAAGTTAATAGTGGACCACCTCCCATGGCATTTCTTGACCTCTCATATTGATGTACTGGGTTAGCAGCATGAAAGATCATATACTAGCAATGTCCATAACAGGCCTCATGGGATTGATTGTGACCACTGACAGCCTTGGTCATTTTAGTCAGTTCAGTCCAAACCTCATTTCCTCCACACAGTTTTTTCCATCCATCCAAGGAGGCTTTGACCATGCTGACACAGACCCTCTATTATAATGTCATTCTAGCGATGAGTAAAATTGTCACCCCTCATTTGGTTTGACATCTCGAAGACAGTGTTATACACACATGTTATACATTTATGGAGGCTAACAACTGACATGATGATATTATACCCATTTATCAAGCTTCTTGGTTTACTCTCCTGACCAATGTGAATTAGATATAAATAAATCTTTACTATGTTTATTACTGTTATGCATTTAAGAACATAATGGATATGAAAACAGCATCTAAATATGTATGACATGTCCCAACATCAATACATGTAACAATTTATTATATTATCTGTATAGGTCATGTGAGGGATTTGAACCCATTGCAACAACTACAGAACAACCATACAACCCTTGTGCCACACACTCATTCATTTGCATATCAACACATTAAACAGTGAACAGTCAAAGCAATCCTCATGTCGTCTAAATAATTCATACTGAATGTACTAACAACTACTGCTATTGTACTAAACATCAGAGTGTATCCATAAACTATGCATGAAATTACTACTTATGGATACCTTGGAATTTGCCATCTATGTAAGCATAACACAGACAGTACAGGTTAATCACAATGAACTACAGATACTTTTTCATTCCAGTTTTATCTATAGTACATGCATTAGTAAGTAAAAGAGTGTACTGTACACTATTAACATAGTGTGATTCCAGACTTAAATGAGTTGATATCTGTTCAGCCAGTTTTAAAGCTTAAAGCTTTTCAGAGATGAGTGTTTATATATATATATATATATATATATATATATATATATATATATATTTGTTAATAACTATTTTAATGGCTGTTTAGTTGTTTTTCATCTTTTCTAAGCATGTTTTTAAGTGGTTCTGTTAGTAGTATGTGATGCATTATACAATGCTTATAATTGTGTGTGGTCTCTTTAAATGTGAACTGCGGTGATGGTGCTGTGGTAGCATTGTCGCCTCATAGCAAGACATTGTCCCATTCGATTCTCAGCTAGAGAGTCTTATGTGTAGAGGCATACGTGAATGGGGGCGCCTTGAAGGTTGTCCAGGGCTGGTAACCCGGTACGTAAAAATCCACTACCAATCATTAGCGGACCGGAGTTCCGCTGTGGCGACCCCTAACCAGGAAAAGCCGAAAGACACAAACAAACACTGGAAGTCAAATGATGATGGGATGTGTTTTAAATATGGTGAAGTATTCAAATGTATTTCATCTGATGAAGTCTGTTTATCACAGACGAAAGTGCTAATTGTGGTTGTTTTAGTAAATAAAGTTGGACTAGTTGCCATTTCTGGGTCCTGCCACTTTTTATTGTGGATTTTACAGTTTGTTGTTGATGTTTGTGAATTTCAACAGTTTATTTGCTTCTGGTCTGTGCAGCATGGCATCAGGAGTGGCTACTGGATCATAGCCCTTGTTTTCAGAACCAGATTTGGAAGGGCTTAACAGATCAGTGCTTAATCTCACTGCACTGGTTCAACAAATGTCAGTGAGGCTGGCTTCACTACAAGCAGGTGGCAGTCAGGTGAATGTCATGAATGGAGCTTCTGGTCATTTGTATCCTATTTTCAACAAATCAGCACAGAGTAAAAAGACTGTTTCTGCTATGACTATGAATAGTGACTTGATGCAAGTGAGTGAGTGCACGGACAACAATTGTGTGGTACTGGATGTGGTGAATTAGCTACAGCAGAGATTTTCTTTTGGTGTGGAAATGCAACCAGATATGAGAAGTAATAGTTTGTCCAACCTGCTGGATGAATGTGAATACAAACTGGGTAAAGCTCGCAAGTTACAGCTGGAAAATGAATATTTATTAGTGTCTGTCCGGTTGAAGGTAGTCCCAAAAGGACTTAGAATATGGAAATTTCCCACTAGGCTGGTTCTGGCTTTGCATTTCACAAAGAATTGCTGCTACTTTTTGATAAATAAGGTTGTGACATCTTGGAATTAATGATGAAATATAACAGCTTGGAAACTGATGTCCTGCTGAAGGATGTGAATACATTAAATAGCCATATTATAGAGCATAAGGACTATTCTTAGGTTCATAGGTTCATAGGTAGGTACTAGGCTATCTGCCCAAGGGCATTTATAAGCCTAGCCAGAGTGTGTCAGCTTTCACTGTCCCATTGATTAATTAACTGAGCCTCTGTCAAGAAGAGCCAATGAAGTGATCCCAGGGGTGTATTTTCTGTTACCCATCCACTCGTCAAGGTTTCTCTTGAAGAGTGTTAGTGAGGGGCTCTGCCTAATGTAGTTAGGAATTTTGTTCCAAAGCATGCAGAGTCTCTGTGACAGGAATCTATCCCTCCAGCATGTTCTATTTATTGTTGTCGCGAGGTTTAGCTCATTAGAGTGAGTGGCTTGCAATGACTTGGATTTCTTTAGGTGGAGCATGTCCATCAATTTTGAGTTGGACATGGCTTTGTAAGTCAGACAGAGATCACCTCTGAGTAAGCAATATGCGACTGAGTGCAGCTGGAGTTTTTCCAGTTGGGCTGCATAGGACATATGTTTGAGGCCTGCAATCCTCTTGGTGAGGTAATTTTGTGGTCTTTCCAGCTGTTGGAAATTTCTTATGAGGTACATCCCAAATGGGGCATTGTACTCTATGATGGGTCTGATGAGTGATGAGTAGAGGGGCACTATAACCTCTTTATTTCTAGATGCGAACCCTTTAGTAATTAGATGGGTTACATAGAAGGATTTCCTAACTACTTTGGCAATATGATTGTCAAAGGAGAGATTACTATCTACTTGGGTCCCCAGATCTCTTATTACCTCTTCTGTATTAAGGGGGCTTCCACCTATGTGGTAATTCATGGGTGTTTTGTTTTTCCCAAATGGGATGACTAGGCATTTTTTGGCATTTAGCTTGAGACCATGACTTTGACACAAGGTGTCTGGCTTAGTAAGGTGCTTTTGGAGAATGTCCGTGTCAGCCAGAGAGTCATTATGGCTCCCAGTTTGCAGTCATCAGCGAACTTGGTTAGCCATAGTCCTCCTATGTTTGCCTCTACTTCTGAGAAGTGTATGCCGAACAGTAGGGGTCCCAGGACTGAGCCTTGTGGGACACCACTTGTGACTGGTTTAGAGTCGGACCTGGAGCCCGCTATTCTTATCGTGTGAGTTCTGTCTGTAAGCTAGTTGGCAACCCATCTCATGATGTAGGGGTTTATGTTCAGGCTGGTGAGTTTTTCTATAATTTCTGAGTGGCGATTGGTGTCAAAAGCCTTGGTGAGGTCAAGGTAGGCTGTGTGAACTACCTTCCTCATCTATGGCCTTGGTGACTGTCTCAAAGAAGTCAGCCAGGTTTAGTAGGCATGATCTGCCTTTAACAAAGATGAACTGGGTCGGGTCAAGTGTTTGGAGGTTCCCAATGTCTTTGTTAATGAGTTCCATGATGATGCGCTCCATAGCCTTGTGGACCAGGCTAGTCAGGCTTATGGGACGATAGTTACCAGGGTCAATTGTGGCCCCTCCTTTGTGGAGCGGAATAACCATTGCTGTGCGCCATTCTATGGGCACGTAGCCTGTGGAGAGGCTGAGGTTGAACAGTGTGTTTAGGTGGGAGATTAGTTCATTCTGTAGTTCATGCAAGATGCAGCCTGGGACACCATCTGGCCCCATTGATGCTGTGCTTTTGTAGGTGCTCACAGAGTGCATTTGTAAATGTTCCTGCATCTTGGACACTGTTATCCTTTAGCGTGGGGGCTGTGAAACTTACCACCTCTGTCTTAAGTAAGGTGAAGTTTGATATAGAAAAGTTTTTTACTGTGGTTTCCTTGGTTGGAGGTGGTGGTGTGGTGTGGACATCCAGAGTGATTAGTTTATGGTCTGATCTAACCAGTGATGGGTTGACCTCCAGTGTGGAACACCCATCACCCATGTTGGTGATGACCAGGTCCAATATGCTTTCACCTCTGGTAAGGGAGTTTACCAGCTGATCCAGGGCATTTGAGTTGATAAATTCCAGGAAGCGCTGGACCTGGGAGTTTGTACTTCAGTAGTTTTCCCAGTTAATGGTAAGGTAATTGAAATCGCCCAATATCAGGGTGTTCGGTAGGACCTTCATGTTTTCCAGTGTCTCCAGAAAGGTGGAGTGGTGGTTCTGGGTCATGGAGGGTGATCTGTAGCAGGCCAAAATTTGCATTGCAGATTTGCCTGATGTTAGTTGCACATGGATGATCTCTGAGGTATCATGCTGCGCTACTAACCTGGAGGTGTAGGTATCCTTAATGAATATGGATACACCCCCTCCTTTTGTGTTTTGGTCCATGTTCTGTGGCCGAAATGTGTGGTATGAGTTGTAGCCCGGTAGTGCTGGGATGCTCTGTGGAGCCTTGAACCAGGTTTCAGTTACTGCACAGATGTTGACATTCTCCATACTGAGGAGTGCTTCGAGCGTGTGCATTTTGAGATTTAAACTCCTGACACTGAGTAGCATAACCCTCATTTTTTTATTTGTGCTGTTTACGGAGGTGGGATTGACTTTTGAGCCTTGTCTAAAAAAGGCAATATGGGGCAGCAAGAGCCTTGGCCAGTATTCAAAAGCCTAGAGGTGACAGGTGCAAGCTGTCTCTTGCGAAGCAATGAGGCTTGTCGAGCATGTCTTCCCAGGCTGACAGACACTCGATCCCCTTTGAATGACACCAGAAGCTTAGCCAATTGTTGAAATTGATAATTTTTTCTTTATACTGCGGTATCATTCTTGGTGAGGGCAGGATGCTACTCAGAGTCAGGGTCATACCCACCTGGGCTACATGATCAGAGAGCTCTTCCATGTCTCTTTTCATGTAGTCCAGGGAGGTACGTCTCAGGTCATTCACACCAACATGAACAATGACAGAGTCATATTTGTACTTGTTCTGGAGTGACCTGAGTGCTTGTCTTATGTGGCAGATTCTGGCTCCCGCCAGGCAGCTAACAGCAACCTTCTCCTTGTCCAGCCTAGTGAGTGGGACGTCAGCATGCCTGACTATAGAGTCACCTATTACTAGTGTGTTAGGTATGTTATTTTGCCTTAAGGGCTGTGATTGTGCAGCACACTGATTTTTTGTTTTATGTGTTGTCTGGTTTGTGATGGAAGGTGCAGATTTTTGGGGTGTCTGCTTTGGAGGTTTGTGATGCTTTTGCAGGTTTTTATTTAGAGCCTCCAAGTATGATTTTGTGTATTTATGTGTATTTTTTGCCAGTGCTGGTTTAGTATGTCTATGTGAGGCTGGAGGTATGGTACAAGTGTTAACCTTCTCCTCATGACTGTCTGTTCCAGTCTTGGGTGGAGAGAGCTTAGCCTCCAATTTAGCTATATAATTGCATCTCTTGCATATATTAATGTTTTGTAGTAGGAGGAGAGGGTTGTCTGTGTACATGAGACAGTTGTAACATTGCCTCAGGATACCCAGGTTCACCAGCTGGACTGGAGAGTATACCTGAAATTGCCCTTTGGTCATGCTTGAATGGTAGGGTGAGCTGCTTAGTCTCTTGGTTGGTGAGGGGTGAATAATGAGCCTTGTCCTGCTGGGCAATCAAGTGTCGGGGTATATTAGTGCTTGCTATTAGGTCTGAGGAAGGGCTGGACTGTCAGATGCTTTTTAAGTGCTTAGGTCGAGAGTTAGACAACTTTCAAGGGAAAAACTGAAGAGGAGACTTGGTGGAGCTGGGATAAATTTAGCCCTAGCTAACCGGCAGTGCCCAGACATGCAAAACAGTGCAAACACGGTTTTTACAGCAGGGAAATGAAAGAGATAGAATTTAGCCCAAAATGGCCTATAAACTACTAATTTCTGGGCTGGAACCACTCCTCCAGGGACAGATGGCTGCTCAAAGCTCCCTCTCTCACAGGTGAACAGAGAAACCTCCCTCTATCCAAGTAAGGTATGGGCAACTCAGAAAATTGTAACACAACCCTGAATTCAGCACTAGCCTGAAAATTGGACTATACTAGCTTAGAAAGGTGGGAAACAAGGATTTTTTTGAAAAGATAAGGAAAAAACAGTAAAAAATACACTTAAAACAGCTTTAAACGACTACAAACAGTAGAACATATACTTAAAACAGCTTTAGGTGACTACAATCAATCAGAAAAGGCTTTTAAACAAATTACCCAATTAACCAGTAAAAATTTTCAAAACTGAGCCCTGTTCCTGTATTCTTCAATCAGACAAGTTATAACTGCACACTCCTGCCACTAGGGTGCAGGAGAACCTTCTCCAAAAAAGAAGGCCTAGATTAGTGCTCAAGTTATACAAACAAAGCTAGATTCAGCAGGCCTGGATCTAGTCTATGCTACAGCAAACAAGGTGCACCAATTTCAGTAAGAAACAGTTCAAATATGCAGGCACTATAAGCCTTTAACCAGAAATTCCCAGCTCAGAAGGGCAGAGTCCAGCCTCTCTTCCCACAAGAGGGAAGACCACAAACCTTCTTAATGTAAAATAACTGGCCTGAAACCCAAGTGCTTAAACCAGAACTAATACACCTGTAGAATAACAGACACTGAACCTTCAATCAGCAGTTCTCAACTTTGAAGGATATAAGCTACCTGTCCTGCCACAACAGTGCAGACCACAAACCTTCTTAATGTAAAACAACTGGTCTGAAGCCCAAGTGCTTAAACCAAAAGGCTTAGAATGACGGCTACACTTTAATCAGGTTACTACCAAGCAGTAATAAAGACAATTGAATACTTTTAAGAAGGCCTGGGTTAGTGCTCAAGTTATACAAACAAAGCTAGATTCAGCAGGCCTGGATCTAGTCTATGCTGCAACAAACAAGGTGCACCAATTTCAGTAAAAAAATAGTTCAGATATGTAGGCACTATAAGCCTTTAACCAGAAATTCACAGCTCAGAAGGGCAGAGACCAGCCTCTCCTCCCACAAGTGCAGACCACTAACCTTCTTAATGTAAAATAACTGGCCTGAAGCCCAAGTGCTTAAACCAGAACTAATGCACTTTTAGAATAACAGACATTGAGCCTTCAATCAGCAGTTCCCAGCTTAGAAGGATGTAAGCTACCTGTCCTGCCACAACAGTGCAGACCACAAACCTTCTTAATGTAAAACAACTGGCCTGAAGCTCAAATGCTTAAACCAAAAGGCTTAGAATGATACTTACACCAAGCAGTAATAAGTACAATTGAGTACTTTTAAGATGACGCATAAGCAAAATAAAGTAATAAAGTAAGAAGAAACACAAATACAGTAAAAGCAGATGAAAAAAAGTGCAATTTTTTTTTTGAGAGAGCAAATGAGATGGGCCCAGGAGGAGTACAAACTGCAAATTTACAAGAGGGGCAGGCAGTTTCAAAGCCACCAAGATTAACACCAAAACAAAAGCAGGGAGGGTGAGTGGGAAACTAACTGAAAAAACAGAGCCACAACTTCCAGCTAGATAGTATTCAATGTAACACAAATAAATCAATTTAAATGCTGTATTATTTGAAAAAAGTGCATATAAAGATTTACTTAAATTCACTTACACGTCCAGTTAATTGCATGTAGATCTTAGTGGGCCAAAACTCAGAGTTTAAGCAGAAAATAATCCAAAATGTACCACTTATATAAGGCAGAAACCGAATAACAATGAAGTGAACTACCCCCACTTATCACTGGCTATGCATGAATTCTAACAAGCATTAACTGAAAAAACAGAGCCACAAGTTCCAGCTAGATAGTATTCAATGCAACACAAATAAATCAATTTAAATGCTGTATTATTTGAAAAAAGTGCAGATAAAGAGTTACTTAAATTCACTTATACATCCAGTTGATTGCATGTAGGTCTTAGCTGGCCAAAGCTCAGAGTTTAAGCAGAAAATAATCCAAAATGTACCACTTATATAAGGCAGAAAACTAATAACAATGAAGTGCACTACCCCCACTTATCACTGGCTATGCAGGAATTTTAACAAGCATTAAATGAAAAAACAGAGCCACAACTTCCAGCCAGATAGTATTCAATGCAACACAAATAAATCAATTTTAATGCTGTATTATTTGAAAAAAGTGCAGATAAAGCTTTACTTAAATTCACTTATACGTCCAGTTGATTGCATGTAGGTCTTAGCTGGCCAAAGCTCAGAGTTTAAGCAGAAAATAATCCAAAATGTGCCACTTATATAAGGCAGAAACTGAATAACAATGAAGTGAACTACCCCCACTTATCACTGGCTATGCAGGAAATCTAACAAGCATTAACTGAAAAAACAGAGCCACAACTTCCAGCTAGATAGTATTCAATGCAACACAAATAAATCAATTTAAATACTGTATTATTTGAAAAAAGTGCAGATAAAGATTTACTTAAATTCATTTATATGTCCAGTTGATTGCATGTAGGTCTTAGCTGGCCAAAGCTCAGAGTTTAAGACTTCCCAAAAAGGTCAGCATGCCAAGGTTTTTCATGATGTAGATCAGCAGTGTTCTATTGTTTTGGAAAGAAAGAGATGGAAGTTAGAGAGGGATAGGTTGGAATATCAAAATGGAGAAGTCTACCCGCAGCCCCCACATTCTCAAGAGTGTGGGGGGGGGTTTGAAAAAACACATGATGAGTATCCACCTAACCAATCTGGCTTTAGTAACAACAATGATGAACAGGATTTGCTGGGAGACGAAATTTCTGACCCCCATTTAGGGGTGAAATTGCAAGCCCTAAGGAGATCGGAGAGACTCAAGGTTAAGACTCAGCAACAACAGCAGAGACAGTCATGGCAGAACTACAGGTGGGGGCCCTGGAAGAAGAACAAGGGTCGCCAGCAGGTATGAAATTAAATATGAGTATGAATGAGCAGTTTTTTGAGACTGAAGCAAAACATTAATGTCAGGTGGTAACCAACCCAGCAAGGGATTTCAAGGTGTAAAATTACAGTGGACAAGTGGTGAAAGAAAATTTTGAAGAATTGTTATCAAATGGCATGCCTTTTGTTTTAACAAAAAGATCTAATTTGTCTGAGACTTTGGTGGACTTAAGACTATTTATTAGGGAACTGAACCTGTCTCTGAAATATCGGAATCAAGCTGAGTGTCAGGTAAATTAAATTGCCTGAGAGTGCCTAGTATATATAACCCCCCCCCCCCGCATCCACTTTTCAACATCTACGAGAGAATGTGCGACTTAGACCTAAGACATGGCCTGGGTTATAGAAGACAAACAGGTTCCCATAACATCCAAGGGGAGGAGTTACAGGCCATTAGGAGTCTAAAGTTGCAAGGTATCTGGTTCATGAAACCGGATAAAGGGGGAGGTGTAGCTTTGATGGACAATGTTATTTACATCAGCAAAATGTAAGACATCTTGTTCCAGGATTCATATTTCCAGGTGTCAAGAAATGAGGTACACATGGCCTATAGTCGAATTTACTCTACCCTGTTTGACATGTTTATGCAGGTCAAATTCAGAATCAAGAATATGAGTATTTGTGAATAAAAGAAGCTGTTATCCCCACAATATTTGGAGTTCCTAAGCTCCACAAGGATGTAGTTAATCTGCCATTTCATCCAATTGCGGATGCTAGGAATTCCATCATGTCAGCTATTGCAAAGTACTTAGATTTTAAGGTGAAATCATATAATCAAGAAGTGAAGCACCTGGTAAAAGATTCTTGGAAATTTTTACAGATGTGTAATGATGTGGGGATAGTTACTCATGGCCTGTTTGTTATAATTGATGTAAAAGATCTGTATTCGGTCATCCTACATGATGTGGGACTGGAATGGTTTGTAGAATTTTTACATTTTCATTCGAACGAAGATAAAAATTAATTTGCTTTGTGATCTTATGGAACTGGTTTTATATAACAATTATGTATTTTTTGAAAACCATTTTTTTATCTGAAAACAAAAGGTGTGGCCATGGGTGCAGATTGTGGGGTCATCTATGCCAATGCAGTTATGACTACCTGGGGGAAGAAGTTTTTGTTGAACAGTAGCTTCAAAGAATCCTGGACCACATACACTCGGTACCAGATGGCATTTTTCTCATACGGACAGGGCACCAGAAGCCAATTTGAGTTTCAAAGAATACATCAACAGCTGCACTGTTTATTTTTATTTTCATTTGAGGTGAATGACCAAACCATTGCTTATCTGGATGTGGCACTTAGAAAGGATACTAATGGGTGTTTGGTGTCTAAAATATATAGGAAGCCCACGTATTCAAATTTTTTTTTACATTTTGAAAGTTATCATCCTGTCCAGTAGAAAAAGGCAGTTTTAAAAGCACAATTTGTTCAGGCAGCATGAATGACATCATCATATGAAGACTTTGTGGAAGAATGTTTTTTGTTAAAATCCATGTTTTTGGGATGTGGATATCCTGAAGCCTTTGTTGATTCATCATTTGATGAAGTCATGATTAAAAGACAGAACAATGTATATGTGCGTATTTTAAAGCCACAGTTGACACCCCCAAGTAGGCCGAGGGAGTCATCATTTATTTGGGGTCTGCAAGTAATGACTCAAATAAGTGAAACTGTTTCGGCTCTGATTGATAAGTACAAGAATTCCTTTATCACCACTTTTTCTTTAGCTCAAGCAGAGGTTAGAAGAATAATTATGAAAAATTTGGCAATCATTAGGGAAGATCATGAGTTGGCTAGTAAGTTAGAAGACAAGCCAACAGTAATTTTCAGGAGAGGTAAAAACTTAAAAGATTTCTTGGAAATGCCTATTATTTCTTCCTCAAACGATTAAGATTTTACTATGAAAAGATGTGGGTTTTGTAGAGCTTGCCCCTATATAAAATGTATCCAGGCATTTGTTATCAATGGGAAGATGTATCAAATGCAAGGTAATTATAACTGCAATACAAAAAGAGTAGTGTATGCAGCCCTATGTGAGTCTTGCACCACTTTTTATGTGGGCAGGACGGAAAAGGCTTTAAAAGATAGCATAAGGGAACATGTGTATACCATTTCTAAAGCACAAGAAACAAATACTTTGGCTTGGCACATTAAATTGCATCCTACACATTGTTTTAAATTTGTTGTTCTGGAGAAGTTGATTGAAAATCCAAGGGTTGGTCCTTTGGGGTTGCATTTGGCAAAAAGGAACTGCTGTGGCAATTGAAATGTAATGCAAGTGTGAGTCCAGGCTTAAATGAGTGGATATCTGTTCAGCCAGTTTTAAAGCTTAAAGCTCAGAGATGAGTGTTTTATATATCTATCTATATATATATATATATATATATATATATATATATATATATATAGTTGTTAATAATTATGTTAATGGCTGTTTAGCTATTTTTTCATCTTTTCTAAGCAAGTTTTAAGTGGTTCTGTTAGTATTATGTGATGCATTATAAAATACTTATAACTGTGTGTGGGCTCTTTAAATGTGATACTTTGGAAGTCATGTGATGATGGGATGTGTTTTAAATATGCTGGAGTATTCAAGTGTATTTCATCAGATGAAGTCTGTTTATCACAGATGAAAGCGCTAATCATGGTTGTTTTAGTGATTAAAGTTGGACTAGGTGCCGTTTCTGGGTCCTGACATTTTTTATTGTGGATTTTACAGTTTGTTGTTGGTGTTTGTGAATTTCAACACTATTAGCATACAACTTACAGAAACCTACAGAAATTGTCATTCTCTTTAAGCATACCAGACACAGTCAAGGTGACTCACCCCGGGATTCATGAAGCTCGGCGCAAGGACGGCATTAGCCTTGCACCGTCCGTGCAGCGTAGAGGTGGCGCAGCAGCACCACATGCATATTAATGAAGGTGCGCTGCCGTAATGGCCACATGCATAGGAAAAGTGTACGAGTGCAGGGGGCGTGTCCAAGCGCTGCAGGAGGCGTGATCATGACGGCTGCATACGTGCAACCTAAAATGCTGACTAGTACAGCCTGCCTGTAATAGTAATCACTCCTGTCAGTGTCCGTGGATACTGAAATGTATGCAAAGCATACAAGACATCATTGCGAACACCACAATAAGAAGTAAACACAAAGGCACGTAGCTGAATATTGAGTCCCCGTCCCTCGAACAAAGATATTTAAAACCCCGTGCCCGTATTCCATTGTAGCGTCACTAGTTATCCCAAGTGGAAGCGAAACGCATCATGTTAGCACGCCACCAATTGCCAAGCCTAGCCCAATGGTTTGGGTTACCACCTGTCCCACAATGTGAGGGACAGTCCCCCTCTAGGCAGGTGTGTCCATACCAGATTCATAATAAATGTGAAATGTCCTGCGATAGTAGGACATAATTATTTCCTATATGTTATGAAATAGTCCCATACAGTATGTATGTCCGTATATAAAATACCTATATGTTACAAGAAACAGAATAAGCAAGTAAATGAAACAGAATAAGCAACTACACCACTACAGCAATAAAAGCTTATATGTAGGCATGAAACTAAAGTACTATCCTTTGTAATGACCGTGGTTATGTGTTGGCCTGTAAACTCAGATGTATGCCATGAAAATGTCCCATCCAGGTCATATGAAAAGGTGGCAACCCAACCAATGGTTAGAGCATTCGCCCAATATCTGCCCATTCAGGTGTGCCAGGGTTGGATGGGCTGGTTCTAATGGACCACCCAGTGGATGTCAGCTAGGTCGTAATAGGTGTATATGCATACTCACATGCAGACAACAATATATGGTGAAGTACAAATTCCATAGCACATGCATTCCATTTGTTGACATAAATAATATGAATGTGCCCATACAAACATTGACAGTACATGGAATAATAGGCTGTGCAGAAGAGGGATGGGTCGAATCACACTATCACATTCCAATTACCATCGGTAATCCATACATGAACATATAGCGACATCTGTCCGCTGTATAATGTGCTACATACCAATTACAAGATAACTGGAGTGTGTCGGCGTTATAATGAATAAGGCACTAGTATGCTGGTGAAGCTTATAAACACCATTACGCATGTGTAAGTGCGTATGAACGGGGAATGTATTGACACACTGATCTACATATATATAATTTTATATATATATATATATATATATATATATATATATATATATATATATATATACACACATATATATATATATATATATATATATATATATAGCAGCAAGATATGAATATACATGTATGAATACATATGCAGATATGTCTGTATATATTAATGTAAATAGATATATATATGTTACAGTAAATATACACATGTATATACCTAGGTTATGTTACAGCAGTTACGGGTAACATGTTTAGACTGGCATATGTTGGTGGGAGATCCACTCAACAAACGTCTACTTATCACCCCCCCCAGCTAGGCCGGTGAGACATACAGACATGCAATAAAGGTAATTATACAACGACCCCCATTAATATTCAAAACGCATGCTGATTGGTCAGCGTGCATTGTAAATCGAGTTATAGTAATGGAAAAGGTCCTGTCGCCCAGACTTTTTCCATTACTATAACTCTTACAGAAACACTGTCCCGCTATGTTAAACTTGTTTAACATAGCGAGACATCTTTAAAAAAAGCAACGGAGATTCTCCTTTGCTTTTTTAAAGCTGTCTCGCTATGTTAAACCCATTTAACATACCGAAGGAGTTTGTAAAAAGCAACGGAGATCTTGCTTTCTCCGTTGCTTTTTTCAAAACTGTCTCGCTATGTTAAATGGGTTTAACATAGCAAGACAGCTTTAAAATAAGCAACAGAGATTCTCTGTTGCTTTTTTAAAAGCTGTCCCGCTATGTTAAACCCATTTAACATAGCAAAGCAGTTTGTAAAAAGCAACAGAGATCTTGCTTTCTCCGTTGTTTTTTTCAAAACTGTCTCGCTATGTTATATGGGTTTAACATAGCGAGACAGCTTTAAAATAAACAATGGAGATTCTCCGTTGCGTTTTTTAAAGCTGTCTCGCTAAGTTAAACCCATTTAACATAGCGAAACAGTTTGTAAAAAGCAACAGAGATCTTGCTTTCTCCATTGCTTTTGCCCACAGCTCTGATGTACTGTGTAGGCATACGCATGCGCAGTATATCAGAACTGCCACAGAATACCAGACAGCTGGGGAAAGGCAGCAAGGAGGCATTATACAATGCCATTATTTAAGAAAAATAATAATATTTTTTCTTAAATAATGGCATTAGATAATAATAACTCACGCATGGTGGTAATGCTGGATTACCCACGGTTGGCTTTGTTTGGTCACCGGGCTTCGTGACCAAACCACACCAACCGTGGGTAAATCCAGCATTACCCACACCCAGGCGTGGGTTATTGCTATAATACAACACTGCTTCCCAGACCACCGGCAGAAAACTACCAATGGGAGAGATCTACAAAGTCTACACTTTAAACATGGACAGCGACGTCCCTTGCGGGACACCAAAAATTTGGTACCTTCAACCAATGGGGGAACACCATTATGACCAGGATGTAGCTGTACATGGAACAGTAGGTTGTGTAAGCCTGATAACACATGGGTTGACACAACGTACGACATGTGTCCCGACATGGGGAGAGTGGGCAGTGTGTAGGGGTGTGTTCATATCCCACCTGCATCCACCTGCGCCCACAGTAAGGATGAGTGCTGTAGAGTAGTGGCAGGTGGGGGAACTATGGGTATGCGATTATGGGGCTAGGCGTGCAGGTGTTGGCTGGCAGACACATATTAGGACCACCCAGTGGGTGTAAGTAATATTCCAATGTGGGTATAGCAGACACCCATACCTCCCAAACTGTAAGAGCACATCTACTGGACAGTCCATAAACCACTGGGGGAATACATAGGGAGCATATCATTGAACTGCCCCCGATTACCAGGGATGTCCGTGATTACGAATCAGAATCTTAACACAGTCTCAACTAAACCATCCTAGAACTAATGATATTAGGAGGAAAGGTGGCGGAATACACGTAATGAATAATGACAACATGTAAGAGTCATAAACTGCATGCACCTCAGACAATGTGTATGAATACATATGTGCTCTGTGTCCGTCAACGTGTCAGGTTAATAGCACCAACCTTCTAAATGTGTCCCTGAGGTCATTATGCAGTGTCCCTGATTCAGTGTTTATTCTTCCCCATTCGTATGAGAGGTCTAATAGTGAGAGAAAGCGCATGTTCTGCCAACTACCTTAGAAGATTGATAGAGTAATAGGTTTGGGGTTACCACCTGTCCACCTTTGCGAGGGACACACCCCTGTGGGCAGTTGTGTCCTGCATAATAACTGTAATTAAGGCAAATGTCCTGTGATTTAGGACAAAGACTACCTATATTGTCTGTAGTAGTAGCATAAAACAATTATGTTCCTCTGAAACACCTAAATGTTATAGGTAACAGTATAAGCAACTATAATGCTACAAGAGTAACCTTTTATTTAGGTGAAACAGTGAAGTGCACCCCTTTCTACTGGCTGTGGGTGTGTTGCCCTGCAAAGTCTGACGTCTCTACATACAGGTCCATAGGGTTGCCACCTTTCCAAATGGCCAGAGTGGGACATATTCTGTAGAAATGTCAGACATTCCAGGACTAAACATACCTACAGCCATGCATAGTACAGGATTGCACTTATTTGCACAAATAAAAGCTTAATCTAGTTGCATTTGAATTGTTTATGCTACTTTACATAACATATAGAAGTGTCATATATAAAATAACTGTTGTATGCAATTATTAATGAAACGTAGAATATAATAATGTCCTGTAATCTGGACATGTGCTATGTCTTGATTATTTTTGCACTGTCCCTTGCAAAGTGGGACAGGTGGTAACCCTAAAGTCCTACCTTGGTCAAATGAGAAGGTGGCAAACCTATAATAGGTATGCGATAGCATGGCCCATCCGACGGATGTGGCTACCACAACCCAACTACTCGTTTGTAATGCAGGTTCTCCATTCCCATTTATCAGCCAGGCAGGAGCAGAGTGTATGTGGAACACACAAATATGATTAATTCACTGGACAGGCCGCTGATTCCGTACAGTTGAATGCCATGCCGTCGCCTAATGGGCAGCCATTCCTGATACTGTAGTCATGTAGTCTGATGTGATAGGCATTACAAGGTGGGAGCAGATTGTAAGAAGAACACACAATTATGAATGATTCACCAGACAGGCTGCTGATTCCATACAGTCGAACGCCATGCAGTCACCTAATGGGCAGCCATTCCAGATACTGTAGTCAGGAGTGACCTTAGGTCAACTGTTGCCCTAGGCAGAGGGCACAATGGCACCCCCCACCACACCACCCAGTGCCCCCATCCTGGTCTACCTACACCAAATAAATACTGGTAAAGTGCACCCACTGAAACGGTGCCCTAGGCGGCCGCTTAGTTGGCCTATGCCTAAGGCCGGCTATGACTGTAGTCATGTAGTCTGATGTGATAGGCATCACAAGGTATGCCTAAGAGGAACACACGAATATGAATGATTCTCCGGACAGGCCGCTGATTCCGTACAGATGAACGCCATGCCATTGCCTAATAGGCAGCCGTTTCTGATACTGTATTCATGTATTCCGATGTAATAGGCATCACAAGGTGGGAGCACATTGTATGAGGTACACACAAATATGATTGTGGCACTGGACAGGCCGCTGATTACGTACAGTCGAACGCAATGCCGTTGCCTAATGGGTGGCCAATCCCGATACTGGAGTCATGTAGCACGATGTAATAGGCATCACAAGGGAATATTGCGGTCCTCTCTCACACCCACGGGTGTGAGTGACAGATGCAAGCACCAATGCTGGTGCATTAGCAAGTGCGGGATTGAGCGGGTGTAAGCGTGTTTGGCTACCAGTATGCGAGTATTGCATTGGTTAAGCAATGTAGAGGCTAATCGAGCATAAGAGGCTGTAACCAGACGTTATCATACAGCGCAGTCATTTAACAGTATAGGAATGTATCCCATCATGTAGATGTACATGTGAGTGTTTATGTCCAGCATATAGGTACATACATATATAGAGATGTATCAGGGACATGCCATGTGGCATCAAAGCATTACAAATGAATGAAACGGGAAACACCAGCGATGCCTGTATTATGTAGTGGTGTTGCTCTATGTGATCACAAGTCTCCCTCAGACTGACAATAGTTGTACATTGGCTGTATACAGCACTCTGTGCATGTAATGTACATTAACCCAACAGTACCTGTCCAATCATTATGTGGGAACAGTACTCTTGCAATGTGCTGTGTGCAACATCATCATCATGATAAAGGTAACTGGGGTAACCATAGAGGGACCGGTAGTGTTTTGTATACAATGGGGTTGTCCTCCTCACGTGTACCTGAACCATGTAGGAGTGATGTGCATACCAGGACCGTGCGCCTGAGGGACAGTGGTGAGGATAACAGTAGTATGTTATGATGTATATTACAAGGGTTTCATGAGTCCAGTGGGCACGTGTGTGTAATGGACAGCTATGTATAGGGCAGATGGTGTCCTAGGAGCTGAATGGCCTTATGTGTCTGTAGGTGAGGGTCAGATGTTGGGGAAGGAGTGTAGGTATGGCCGTGGAGGATAGGTAGGAGCACAGAAATGACAGCATACAAGGTTGGTATATGACACATGTGGGGGGGGGATACACCCTGGATGGGGATGGGTCTTTGGCATTCAAAAACCCATGGGAACAGTTGGATGGAGGTCTCCAGCCATGGGCAACTGCCACTGCACCTACACAGCTGCAAAGGAGGCAGTGCAGGGGGCTGTCCAGGAGGGGCAGCATCACCCTGTAAATGTGACACTCCGCCCTTGAATTGGCGCATCTGGCTTCATAACCCCTTAGGGAGCCACCTATGCAACATGTCCAGGACTGCACGACAGCAGATATGTACCTGTCTGGTCCTGCTCCCAAGGGGGGCATGCTCCAAGGTGGTGCAGAGCCAACAGAGGTTGATGTTAATGGTTGGGCCCCAAATGTGCTAGTGCCTGGTGCCATGGTCAGCTGAAGTGGGACAGGAGGATCTGCCGGGACCTACCAACCCATTTGGCCTATGGTGTTGCATTTTAAACCCACATATGGCTTAGTGATAGACAACAGCATACAGGATTACCTACGACAGTATGCATAGATATCACCAGCAACCCAACACAACAGATGGAATACATTTGCAGAGGGAGCACAACACATGCATATATACCACATGGCAACTGTACAATGTGCAGTAGATGTGTGACCGCAGCTATGAACAGTTGCCCATCATTGGCATGTCACTGGGATCCCACACAGTGTCAGTCATACCACTGTCTCATGTGACACATGTCCAGTCAGGGATGCTATGGCAGTAACACATCCCTATCATCATGTACTGTCTGCAATCCACACACCATGCTTCTGTTGTGCACAGAAGTGTGTTCAGTGTGTAACACAGGAAACAAATTGTTGCACACACTGACCTGTGCACAGATGGCCCTACAGATGTTCACTCATGAACAGAGTACTGTCGTGTCTGTATTTTAACATGCAGAATAGCCATTACCACATACATATTAAACAGGTAGTACTCCCAATGCAGCATAACTACACTTACATGCCGTAGTTGTGTGGCACATCACCCTCCTGTCATTAGGCTACTTCCCACTGTTAAAAATGATTGAGGTACATCCGGATATCATCTGTGATGCCGTGTCAGAACACCACATCCAGGTACCACTCACAGCGACTGTCATGGCCAGATAATAACATGTTTCCCTACATAGTGTACTGTGTTTATCATGCAGATGGCTATGGGAACACCATCACAGCTGTACCACATGCAGTCAGCTATAGGAGGACTGCAATAGGTGCAGAGGCCATCACCTGACCATTTCCATCTATTACAATACACATGCTGCTGCTGTGCAGGTGTACACCTTCAAATCCACCAGGGAGTGTTTGTGTGGGACAGGCAATGTACACCAGGGAAGGGCTTGGAGACTTAGCCATAATCTGCCACACGCTGAATAGTACAGGGGCAAACCCCTGACTACTCATTACTATTACATATGCATGACATTACTACATGTGCCACAGAGGAGGCATGTTGCAGTGCTGTAAGAACATGTGTGTAGGTGAGTGAATGCCATCTGCAACAGATATAGTAGACATACATTAGGTGTGGCACACATGCAGTCCACGTGAATGGATGCCATTGTCACCACAACCACACTCTAATGGACAAGCATTGACACCTTTGCTAGGGCGGCAAATACACAATGTAACTACTTAGTTTGCCACACCGCAGTAATGCACAGGACCACATGCACCACAGGGGATATCTGGAGGTTCTATGGGCTAGGCCATGTGAAAGTGCTTGACAACTGTTGGTATGCCAACGAGGTTTATACTGGGAGTGACTGGGGTTGGGAGAATCACAACTCATACGCAGACACAGGGTGCCAGTACTGTCATGCAGGTATGCATTGCTCCATAGGTGTGTAGTGGTTGGCTGTGCAAGATGGCTGTACAAGGCTGGGTGAGGGGTAGTCCTTGCCATTGCATCACCTGACAATGGTGTACAGTGCAGGGGTGCAGTGTCTGCAATGTCCCACACAGATGGTTACTGCAATATCTGGCCTGACATCCTGGTTACCAATATGTAGAGCCATAGCTTTGCAATGCATGCCATGTCTGTGTTTGATAGTCCTTCACATGGACATTGCCTGGGATGTGCATGTCCCACAATACTGTACAGTGACATGTACAGGTCTACCTGGTTTGGCAGACACATGTAGTGTACACAGCCTGTTATACCCCAATATGCCAATACTGGCCTGGTGTGGCAAAACCTGCTTATAGCGAGCAGGTCAGCCCTGCACCTGCATGGATAGAATGGACAGGTATTCTGTGGTGTCAGTGGTGTGGGTCCATACAGGACACATGTGTACAGCATTGCTGGCCTTAGTGGATCATATATGATGGCACCACATATGTTGCAGCCATTCAGTGTGGAACATAGTGAAGGCACAATGTTCGCATATATGTGCCTATTGTACCACTGTACAGGGTGCCATGTCCTCTGCAGGCCGCTGTGGTCACACCATGCCTACTATCTGTCCGCAATGTGCATGTTACTAACAACATAGTGGGATATCCTAGGCAAGGTTGTATGTGCATGGCACATGGGTGCGGGACATATACCGGGTACTAGTAGGGCTGCATACTTAGTTCACCAGCCCTTTTGCCAGATGTATGGGTATGGCTTGCCAACACAGTGCCATGGCTGACTGACAGCTGTACTCCTCTTGAGGTGGCCAATGTGTCATAAGACAGATACTATATAGGAAAACTACAAAACCCGCTCCCAAACATGTCCATTGGTAAGACAATCATAGCCACCTCTACACAGGCTCTGGCAGAAAAACACACACTTGCCATGTCCTGTATACAAACCCCTACCATATCACACTGCAGCAACACGTGTTTAGGGCATGCACTACAGTGAATACTACAAAGAACTGTTCTTGTCTCATGCAGGCAGACACACACACACTTGGCATGTCTGGGATTAGAACACCGGCCTAACTAGTTTACTACACTACAGCATTACGCAGCTACAGAATGCGTTACCAAGATTACTGGGACACAGCACTCCCAGAGGTGTATTTGTAGATGGGTGACATCATCGGCCTTGCTAACAGTGGGTATAAGAAATGTATGGAGCATGAGCAGTATAAAAGCATTACTCAGTCCTCAGGCAAATGGACACACACACACACACACACACACACACACACACACACACACACACACACGGCATGTGTGGGACTAGAACACTGACCTAACAACTTTATTACACTATAGCATTACGCAGTTACAGAATGCGCTACCAAGATTACTGGGACACAGCACTCCCAGAGGTGTATTTGTAGATGGGTGACATCATCGGCCTTGCTAACGGTGGGTATAAGAAATGCATGGAGTGTGAGCAGTATAAAAGCATTACTCAGTCCTCAGGCAAACGGGGACATAGACACACATACACACACGGCAAGTGTGGGACTAGAACACTGACCTAACTACTTTATTACACTACAGCATTATGCAGTTACAGAATGCGCTACTGAGATTACTGGGACACAGCATTCCCAGAGGTGTATTTGTAGATGGGTGACATCATCAGCCTTGCTAATGGTGGGTATAAGAAATGTATGGAGTGTGAGCAGTATAAAGGTATTACTCAGTCCTCAGGCAAATGGGGAGACACACATACACACACACACACACACACACACACACACACACACACACACACACACACACACACACACGGCAAGTGTGGGACTAGAACACCGACCTATCTACTTTATTACACTACAGCATTACGCAGTTACAGAACACGCTACCGAGATTACTGGGAAACAGTACTCCCAGAGGTGTATTTGTAGATGGGTGACATCATCGGCCTTGCTAACGGTGGGTATAAGAAATGTTTGGAGTGTGAGCAGTATAAAGGTATTACTCAGTCCTCAGGCAAATGGGGACACACACACACACACACACACACACACACACACACACACACACACACACACACACACACACGGCAAGTGTGGGACTAGAACACCGACCTAACTACTTTATTGCACTACAGCATTACGCAGTTACAGAGCGCACTACTGAGATTACTGGGACACAGCCCTCACAGAGGTGTATTTGTAGATGGGTGACATCATCGGCCTTGCTAACAGTGGGTATAAGAAATGTATGGAGTGTGGGCAGTCTAAAAGTAATTTAGAGTCCACCGCCAGATGGGGACAGACATACACACACATGCCAGTGTCAGGTACGGAACACCTGCCTATTTACAGATTACTGTCACAATACTACATACATACGAATCGCGCCACACAGACTACACATGTCAAGGCTGTCATTATGACTGTCTGGGAATGCTGACATCAAGAGGGATGCTGGCAGTTAAGATGTACATACCTATGAACCTGTGTGTTTAAAGTATAAATCCATCCTGACCTTGAGTATGCCCATCTGTGGAATGGATGACTACTACCACTATACAGGGTTACAATGGCCATACCCATACACAGTGGCACATAACCAACACAAGCTGTCACTGGGCATGCTCATACAGTAGCACAGGGCTGTTTGGAATGCACTATGTGTCCATCTACACAAGGATATACTGGGCATGCTCATACACTTAGTAGCACAGGGGACATGCTCACACACTTAGTAGCACAGGGCTGGTCGGAATGCACTACTATGTGTCCATCTACACAAGGATATACTGGGCATGCTCATACTCCTAGTAGCACAGGGCTGACTGGGATGCACTCTTATGCTAAACACGGAGGGCCACAGTGGCCATTCTATTACAGGTAGATGTAAAGAACACATTGTAACGGAATCTGGGATGACATGGCTGACAGTAGGTAGGCCTTTGTCACATATCACATGCATCCATGATACAAGGGAGTTTGGATATTACCGAAGTCGCATCTGCCCACACAGTGCCATACCAAGGCAAATGTCCTAAACACAGGTTAACTCCCATACACCTACAGGACAACTGCATTGTTTTCTTATGCTAACCAGTGCTAGATGTTTAGTGTCCATATTCACATTTGGCCACTGTAGATCCAACAATGGGGAGTGCTGACATCTGTGCAGTGAGGAACACCTGGCTGATGTCTCTGTAGTGCACAATAGCACTACCACCATATACCTCAGAACCTAGCACTACCACCATATACCTCAGAACCAGACATGTGGGCCATAACACAGGTACAGACTGCTCCAGGTGGTGTACCCACATACAGAAAGGCCACTCACATGTACTGACTGGTCCCCCCATGAAAGGCATCACAGATGAGCCATGTGCAGGACACAGTGTCACATGCTGCATTTTAGTATGTAAACTGCAGACACCACCATGCCCTCAGACCACCAACACGCAACCATACATGTTGTATGACAGACGAGTACACCACCATGTGACCCTTGACTTGCGTACTGTACTAAGCTCTACATCAACTGTAGACAGTACACATGTACTGACACAGTTGCATCATGTGTTATACAATGCAATTATACCACTGTCTGTGACCAGGTCAGCTGTACACATACCAAGGGCCCTTGGTACTTTCCACCATTAGCAGATGTATGTTGCTGTACACCAGTACACACCCTCATGTATGGATATGACATACATGTACCTGCCCTGGGTATGTACATGCCACACACACAACATACTTGTAAATAGCATAGCTGTTGTAGTCCTTTGTGCAAACAGGGGGCTGCAGTCATTACACACATGCACATGGAATGTAGGTCCATGGCTGCTGAATGCTAACAGTACATAAGGTGTGATATCAATGTTGACAGAGGTAACATCCCCTCTGTACTGGTCACCCATCACATCATACAACAGTCCATGTGTCATGTATGTCATTACACATATCCACCAATTGCAATGCCTACAAATATGACCAAATGTCAGGATTGTAGGGCCTACACACCTGTACACATAGTGTTGTGCATTCAGATAACATGTGTGTGCAGTTGCTGATGTATGCAGGTGGCATGTATCCTAGTACATCATGCAGCTGCAATGCAGCCTCAACATTGTCAACTGTATATGGTGATATGCTAAATGTACAGAAAGATGTACCACAGGTATGGACAGATGTGTTGAAATAACTAAGTGACGGGACATCTTTGTAGATGGATGTTTGCTGTGGACAGCTCACAGGTGTGTCACAAGCGGTCCTACAATACCCTATGTAACCGGTAAGCAATGGTCTCATTAATTGAAGGACATAACACATAACTTAGACAGTGGTCAGGGTGTCAGCGAAGGTAAATTACTTGACACCTGTTAATAGATATGATTTCCCTAGTGCATATATCAGCGCTGTTGGCACAGGAAGCATCAGTACAGCTTATAAAGCATGCAATACTGCTGTAAGTCTGACATACATAACATGAGCTAGGCAGGTCTGAGATTCACAGTACTGGCATGTGTGGTTGCGTGTGTGTCCATATATGTCACGTATTGTGAGGAATACATCTCAATTGTTACTCACTCTCCTGTGCACTAGTGTACACATCTGTACAGACTGCAATGTAGAAAGCAGGACATAGGCAGGGATGTGTATCTCACACATGAGAGGTATCTGTATGTGCATAGGTTCATAGGTTCATAGGTTGGTACAAGGCTATCAGCCCTAGGGCCTATACAAGCCTAGCCATAACAATTCCCTGGTTATTTCTTCCCACATTATTTACTTTCCTAGACCCCTGTCTAGCAGGGTGACTGACGTGATCCCTGGGATGAATTTCCTTTCTCCCATCCAATCGTCAAGGTTCCTCTTGAAGAGGTCCAAAGAGGCACTCTGCTTGACATGTATGGGCAATCTATTCCAGAGTCTGGGGAGTCTCTGGGTCAGGAACCTATCCCTCCAGCATGTTTTGTTTATTGTGATGACAAGGTTTAGATCCCTGGAGCGTAGCTCTGAGGGATTGGGATTTCTTAAGTGTAGCATGTCCAACAGCTCTGGGTTTGACATGGCCTTGTATGTTAAGCAGAGATCGCCTCTGAGTAGACGATATGCGACAGAGTATAGCTGGAGTTTTTAAGGCGGTCAGCGTGGCATCTGCTTTAGGCCTGTGATTCTTTTAGTGAGGTATTTCTGAGGCCTTTCCAGTTGTTGCAGATGGCTTGAGAGGTACATACCAAATGGGCGTTGTATTCTATAATGGGTCTAATGAGGGATGAGTACAGTGGACAATGACCTCCTTTTTTTGGATGAAAAGCCCTTCGTGATGAGGTGTGCCACATAGAAGGATTTCCTGACTGTTGTGGCGATGTGGTTATCGAAGGTGAGACCACTGTCCACCTGTGTCCCTAAGTCTCTTATCACACTTTCTGTGTTTAGTGTACTGCTACCTATATGGTAATTCATGGATACATGTTTTTCCCAAAGGGATAACAATACATTTCTTGGCATTGAGCTTGAGCCCATGGCTTTGGCACCAAGCATCTGTTTCTGTAAGGCCCTTTTGTAGAGTATCCACATCATTTGGGGATTCAATAATGGATCCCAGTTTGCAGTCATCTGCAAACTTTGTTAGCCAGAGTCCCTTAGTGTTGACCTGTACTTCAGAGAAGTAGATGCCAAACAAGAGCGGCCCCAGGACTGAACCCTGAGGTACTCCACTTGTCACTTGTCTGGAGCTGGATTTAGAGTTGGCTACTTTTACAGTGTGGGTTCTATCAGTAAGCCATTTAGCAACCCATTGGGTGACATAGGGATTAATGCCCAACTTAGTAAGTTTATCTATGATTCCAGAGTGGGGGATGGTGTCAAAGGCCTTGGCAAGGTCTAGATAGGCTGTGTGGACCACCTTACCCTTGTCCATGGCTCTGGAGACTGATTCAAAGAAGTCAATCAGGTTCAGGAGACAAGATCGCCCTTCACAAACCCAAACTGGGTGGGGTCCAGTGTTTGAAGGTTGCCAATGTCTTTGTTTATAAGTTCCATGATAATACGCTCCATGGCCTTGCAGATAAGGCTTGTCAGACTGATGGGACGGTAGTTTCCCGGATCCAAGGTGGATCCCCCCTTGTGGATTGGGATAACTGTAGCTCTGCGCCACTCAGTGGGCATGAAACCTGAGGTGAGGCTATGATTAAACATGACCCTTAGGTGAGGTGCCAGTTCATGATGTAGTTCATGTAGTACACAGCCCGGGATGTCATCTGGTCCCATGGATGCTGTATTCTTGGCTTTAGAGAGTGCGTTTTGTACCTGTGTGGCCATTATTACTGGAATTTGGCAATCTTCCGGTATTGAGATGGGCCATTTAGGGGGTGAGAGGGGGGGTGAAGTTGGCATGACATAGGTGTATTAATTACTGAATGCCACAGTGTGTGTATGTAGGGCTGACTGGTCCCTGGGGTGAGGATGTATGTTACCATACTGAACTGATAAGACCCCTCCCACCAACCAGATGATGCATTTAACTATCCGTGTTGATGTCCCCGATCTTAGGCCGTACTGACTACCTGTACATGTGTATTCTCTGTGGAGCGTCATGTAGGTGTACAGTACTGTAATGATGATTTGCACATAGGCAGGGGTCCTCATCCCACCAGTCGCAACTGTGTGCGAGTGTGTGTTACTGTGTCGGTGAAGCTGTGAGTGTGTGTGTGTGTTACAGTGTCACTGAATACATGTGTGTCAATACCTGAGTGTGTGGGTGCAGTTGTGTGTTGGCATCCTGTCATGGGAACGTGTACTACTGATTCCCATTGAGGCATCACACTTCCCACTGGCCTCTAGCTTTGTAATTAGCTAGACCACTCTCTTACCTCACCACTCCATGTAACTGTACCTGTGATGTCACCCTTTATGGATGTCACGTCTGTGGCCACAGTAGCTTAATACACAGCTATCATGCTCTTGGAATGGTAGAAGTGTTTGTAACGTGGGACATTCTCACTGGTATGTGGCAGCTACACGGTGCATGCTGGTATATTCATACATACCTGTGAGTACTCCACATTGACATATGGGACCACAGACATCCACCGACATGTGCAAGTAGACCTGAAGAAGGACAACAGAACATCATGACCAACATGCATTTACTGTTGTTACACAAGACACATATTGGTAACAGTATTATACACCTGTACTACATGTTATATCTGCTGCCTGTCAACAGTCCTCAACATTTGTAAACTACACATATCATCCTAGTCTGTTCACCCTGTGCATCAGACCATATGAGCATGTCCCTGCACTGATGGTGTGGATGTCAGGGATGCGGCACAGGCATCGTCATATGCACAGGGTGTTAATGTTTGCCGGAGGCATAGGCTGCACTGTTGTTACACAAGACACATACTGTTAACAGTATTGTACACCTGTACTACATGGTATATCTGTTGCCTGTTAACAGTCCTCAACATTTGTAAACTACACATATCATCCTAGTCTGTTCACCCTGTGCATCAGACCATATGAACATGTCCCTGCACTGATGGTGTGGATGTCAGGGATGCGGCACAGGCATCATCATATGCACAGGGTGTTAATGTTTGCCAGAGGCCTAGACTGCACTGTTGTTACACAAGACACATACTATTAACAGTATTGTACACCTGTACTACATGGTATATCTGCTGCCTGTCAACAATCCTCAACATTTGTAAACTACACGTATCATGCTAGTCTGTTCACCCTGTGCATCAGACCATATGAGCATGTCCCTGCACCGATGGTGTGGATGTCAGGGATGCGGCACAGGCATCATCATATGCACAGGGTGTTAATGTTTGCCAGAGGCCTAGGCTGCACCATTGGATGACATCATGTGTGTGGGTTTGGGCCTTTGATCTAATTGGGAGTGTGTGGATGTTATGCATGTGTGTGTTGCGGTGCCCTACATATGTGTCCAGTGTGTACGTGTATGTCTGCACACAGTTCTCTCATGTGTCTGGCCTACACAGGGGTATCATTGACAGCTGCAGGCTGTACAGGCAAGGTTTTACAGTTCACGGTGTCCAGCCACGGACATGTGACCTGTGCCTACCAGAGGTTGCACAGGCACTACCAGACATAGGTGCAGATTGGGTACTGCCTGATGTCACTAGCCCACTGGAACCATGTCCCTGTTGGGACCGTCCCTGGCCACATGCACGTGGCCTGCTGTGTTATGGTGTGGACAGCACAGCACCAGATGCACTGCTTCTGCTACCGCCATTATGGAAGCGGGCATGTGAGGTAGCTTGTACACATAGACCTGACACAGGTGATGTAGCAGGCCTACGTCCACATGCCCAATGCCTCACTCCTACCAGATGTTCCAACACAGACAGCTCACGCTCGCGGATTGTCATGACACAGTCAAGGACTCCAACCATGTCACCCAACCGTCTATCCAAAGCATCAGCAATCTGCTGTTGAGCATTTACCATTGCCTGGATGCTGTTCTTTAAGGAATGGACAGCAGCCCTCTATAGCCTCTGATCTTCTCTGTTGCGCCATTCAGCACATGCCTGTGCCTCCATTACAGCCTGAAACATGCGTCTGGTGACACCAGCTGCTGTGCTCTGTCGTGCAGGAGCATGTTGGCCAGAGGTCTTCCTACGTGCAGCACTGGCCACCTTCCATAGCCCCCACACTTTCTTGTTCCAAGCTACCACACACCAACTGTCCTTCCTCTATGGCCACTGGTGATGGGGTATGTGCAGGTATGGGATCTGTGTGCGGGGATGAGGTGGATATAGATGGAATGGCAACCAATGGCACAGTTTCAGTCCCTGAAAACTCTGCCTGTGTCCCAATCATACGTTCATCATCACTGCTAGAGTCTGTGGGGACACTAACATCTGATGTACTGCAGGAGGGCAATGCACCTACATCACTTGTGAGGGCAGACAAGAACTGTACGTTACAATCTATACAATAGACACACACAGACACTCATGTGATATGACAGAAGGCATGCAACATGCATGTGATACGGTAGACAGCATGCAGCACAGACAATAATAATGGTAGTTATCATACATCCCGAGGTTGCACACAACAGCATGCATGTGTCATAGCAGATGGCATGCAAATTACACAATCATAGTAGTGGTTAGCATACATCCCTGTGTTACACCATGTGGACCAGCACAGGTTAACAGTACACCTGTCTGATGTGTGGCATATGACCTTGATAATCACATGTAGTATGACATGTGATCTGCTGACGTGTGCAATGACATGCAAACATGTTTAACACAATGATGTCCTGTTAAATATACAGTGGGGAAATGGTGTACCAATTCAGTGTTGTCTGTCCACCCTACAGATATACTGCAAATTTAGCTGATGTGCATGGCCATTGCAGGGAATCATGATGCATCTCTAGTGCTATACAGTGTGAGTTACAGACAGGGTTCATAGCCATGACTGTGTTCAGATACAATATATATATACTGTGGAATGTGACCCACGTCACTGAGGTGTATACACACTAAACCATGATGTGGAAGTTGTGACACAGGTCACTGATGGGTATACGGTGACACCCCTGCACATCTGTAACCATATTGCTGCAGCTGGCAACTATGACCAGACATGGTGAACACGTCGGTACACCATGTCCCACATGACATCTGTGTACCCCACACACACACACACACACACACACACACACACACACACACACACACACACACACACACACACAAGGAGCTAGTATGGCATTTATGTCCATCATGAGCAACGTGAATGTACTGTATCTGTGGCCTGATGTGGATACTGTACAGGTGACTGCTGTTATGTTGCAACACCCTCAAGATGTTCAACACATCTTGTGTGGTGGATTGATGTTACGCCTACACAAGATGTGCACAGGCCTGTAGGATGTCTAGTGTTCCACATCTACATTATGACCATTATACAAAGGCCATGGCCGAACCATGTGTAGCCATTGTACGACAGGGTGTACACACAAGCACAACATGTCTACTGTGTGTGTTGCTCCATGTCTCTGGCCATCCTCCATGGCCATGTGTGTACATGTGCTGTCCAAATTATTGTGATGGGAATCTATTTCACATGTCTGTGTTGTCCCATATGACATATATGCTCCACTGACAACAGGGTTATGCAGATAAAGGGTGGTATGTGGGATATGTTTTCAGGTTAGGTAGGCAGTGTAGCAACCAGGCCACTAGATGTCATGGACATGTCAGGATAGCACATCACATTGTGTGACATTCATAGCAGGGCTATGATCCACACCGGTGAAACCTGTGTGCTGGCCATACTCCAACCCACTGTATAGTACTGTTTGTATTCACCACATGTGTAGATCAGATCTGTTGTATGTTCCTAAAGTGAACAGCACCTCCACCATTGTATGTACAGCTGTCAACACATCTGGCAATAAAGTTTGTGAGGATTCATGTCGGTGAGATGATTCACATAGTTTGCAAGTGTTGCACATGCATAGTTATTGTGATGCATTGCAGGTCTGACCTATATATTGTGACAGGACCATACATTATGTGTACATGTTGTGAATGGCCACATTGCAGATAGATTTGTGTATTATGGTTCCTGATAAATAATAACACTCTCACCTGCAACGGGGTGCTGTCGCAGCGGAATGCCAGAGGTACCTAAATAGGAGTAACACAGCAGTATGAGCATAATCCACCCCTGTATAAAGGCTACAGGGAACAATGTGAATAACACATACACCAGTACATTAGACTACACTATGGTGTATGCACATGTGTGCATGCTCAGAATAGCATACTATAGTATGCGGCATGTGTGTATACATGCCTTGCATATGATGTTACACTACATATTGTACAGTGACACATGCAGCTATATGGAATATAGTTGTTATAGGTGCAGTACTGACTTACCAGGCAACGCCAAACTCAGTGGTTCAGAGACACCTACCTCCACAATATTGGCTAAGGCTTGTAGATGTGGTTCTGCAGGTGTCCCCAGCTTGGCCAGTAGCTCCTCGGTACGTGTGAGTGGGGGCTGGGTTGGTGGTCCACCACCTGTTGCACCTTGTTCCCTGGCGATTGCATTTGCATGCTGTTTCACCCATCTAATGAGGTCTGTAGAGTGTCTGCGCACCTGCTGGTATGTGCGGTTGTGGCCACCCACATCTTTAACCCTCCTGCAAAGTTCCATCCACAGGGCATCCCGCTGCTATGCATCCTGTAGCACATGGCTGAAAAGGATGTCGTGATTGTTGAGTAGGTATGAGATGAGGGCCTCATCCTCCAAGCATGCAAAAGGGGGAAGCCTTGCACGTGGCATACCTGGAAAACATAATGATGGAGACAGGTCGCAGTACCTCAGAGATATACAGAGCTACAGCTGAACATACATGTGTATCGCATTAATTCAGTTTAAATAGTTGTATTTGCAAACCTACATGACACTGACTTGTTTGTGTCACACACATGTGACACTCAATGCTGAGTGGATATTATCACCATATATGTGTGTGTGTGTGTCACCTAATTACATTGCTCATACTCCATGTGGTTGCTGTCTTGATGTGGGCATGTCTGTTTGCCTGTACTGGTGTTCCTACCTATCAGCACATGGCTGGATGTGTCCACATTAATGCAGTCGACCTTGATGCTGTGTATATGTCACATATAAGGACTTACACTGCCTTAACTGACATGACCTGTGACCTTGAAGACATGCTGACATAAGGTTTTACATGTATGTGTTCTGCCATATACATCTACACGGCACTGTACAGCGATTCAACATCCTGCCATGTATCACCTGTGTTGCACATGTGATACACATGGGACACTGGCTAGCCAGATGGTATTTGCAGGGATGGATATCAACTATAGCATGTACTGTCAAAGTCAACTAGTGGGCTATATGCCATGGGCCATGTATGCATCTAGGATGAAAGGTTACCTGGCAGTAGCAATATCACAGCATCCATGGGACTGGACAACATCCCAGGCTATGTTTTGCATGAACTTCAGATCGTACTGTCTCCTCACCTACACACCATGTTCAATAATAACCTCACATCGGGCAGAGTGCCCCCTGAATGGCACACAGCAACAGTTATCCCACTCCACAAAGGTGGCACCACAACAGACCACGGGACCTATTTCCCTATAGGTCTGACTAGCCTAGTCTGCAAGGCTATGGTGCACATCATGGATCACTGTCACAGAGACATTGGGTACCTCCCAACCTTAGACCCCTCCCTGTTCAGCATTGTTAAGGCCGGACCATGCCTCCTAAACCTGGTGGACTTCTTAGAGACAGTTACCAAGGCATTAGATGAGGGTAAGGAGGTCCACACAGCCTACCTAGATCTCTCATAGGCTTTCAACACCATTCCTCCTTCTGGTATTATCAACATACCCATCTGCCTGAACATTAACCCCTATGTCATGTGATGGTTTGCAAAGTGGCTCACGGACAGAACCCACACACTGGGAGTTGCATACCCTAGGTTCGACTGCATACCAGTTACAACTGGCGTCCCCCAGGGCTCAGTCCTAGGACCCCTCATGTTCGCTATATACTTCTCTGATGTACAGACAAGCACAGGAGGGCTTTGGCTGAAAAGGTTTGCAGATGACTGCAAACTAGGGGACATAATTGTTTCCCCAGCTGTTACAGACACCCTCTGGAAGGGTCGCATTGAGATGGATACCTGGTGTTAATATCATGGCGTCAAGCTGAATGCCTAAAAGTGCATAGTCATTCCCTTTGGATATAACTAATTACCTGCAGACTACCACATAGATGTTAGTCCCCTACATACAGAAAAGGTAATATGGGATCTGGAAACACCAGTAGATAGCAATCTCTCCTTCGATACCCATAATGACAAGGTGGTTAGAATATCCTTCTACATGGCCCCCCCTAATTTCTAATGGGTTCGCATCCAGATCAGAGGGGCCATTGTGACTCTACACATCTCATATTAGACCCATTAAAGGATACAACACCCCATTTGAGATATACCTTACAAGACAACTGCAACAGCTTGGAAGACCACACCAGTACCACACCAAGAGGATTACTGACCTCAAACAGATGACCAATGCAGCCCAACCTACGAAATTCCAGCTGTACTCAGTTGCATACCACATACTCACAGGTGATCTCTGCTTGACATACAAGGCCCATGTCCAACCCTGTATTGCTGTATATGCTCCACCTAAACAGAAGCCCCTGAGAGCCACATGCTCTAAGGATATACACCTAACCACAACGATGAGTAGGACGTGCTGGACGGATAGATTCCTGACCTAGACACTCCCTATGCTTTGCAATGTGATTCCAATGTACATCAGGCAGGGCCCCTCATGAGCACTCTTCAAGGGAAACCTTGACATGTGGATGGGAGACAGACAAGTACCCCAGGGATCACTGCAGTGGCTCTGCTGGACAGAGACACAGGGAACTATTGGCTCTGCCATTCAGAGGGACAGGGAACCAACCTATGGGGTGGCGAAAGACAACACATGCTAGCTAGGCTTACAGATACCCTTGGTAAGACAGCCTAGCACCTACCTTTGCACATATTACATGTCTTATGTGCATGCATAGTTAAATAGCTCTTCCATTTTACTTTGCTATCATGCTGATAAACTGTCGGCTCACTAAAAGACATATGTATCCTGTTATTGTGTATTGTAAATGCCAATTGACATAACTAATGTTTGCCTACCATTACAGTAATGCTATGTAGCTTGTAATACATATCTGCCTACAATACTGTACATTACACAGTTATTGGCACAATATTCCACAATGCAAAACATACTTGCACAGTGGTCCAACCTTCCACATGTTATTCTCTGTATTACACCCATACATATGGCTACAGTTACAATATATCAACATATACTATCCCCTGTTATAGCACATACTTGTTGGACCAGCCCTGCCACTGACATCGGCTGGTGAGGAGTATTTCTGTTCAAAGCCCTTATATAGCATCCCTTGTGGTGTATGCAGTGTTTGCCTTGTGAGCTACAGCAGTACACACAAATACTACAAGCATTACTATGCTCAACAATACATCACTACAAGATAACCGTTTCCACTATATAGAATGTGTGCACTTTAAATACTACAGAATAGTACTACATGCACAGACATACTGACTGTTTTACATACCTTATTAGTAACCCGAGATGTCGTTAACTGTTGATTCAATCCTTTTCGGTTTGTGTTTCAATGTTCTTTGTAACGTTCCGCTGGTATATATGAATGGTTTGAATGTGTGATAACACATCCTTTTCTAGTTACATATCGGTAACATGGTATCCTGTCCACCAATTGCTGTTCCAAAGTAGTTAATTGGATGCACATCAGCCGTGCAGCTACTCCATTAGCCGATACCATGGCAACAGTGGTGTATAAGTGAGTCCTCCTTTTGAGTGTTGTCCGTTTGCCTTACTTTTGAGGGAGACGGCCTAAATGTGTTATTGCAATATATTTCAACAGCTATATGGAGACACACAGAGATATATTAGCTTCATGACTCCCGTGGACTGTGTGTAATGGCTAGATGATTTAGTTCTACATGTGAGTACAGCTGTTATATTTCAGAACAGTGCTACTTATGCAGGGTTTGTTTTTACCTGATACTTCTGCAGATGTTTAAGTCTGGCAAGGATGTTTGGCCAGCTCAAGGCCATATGGCTATGCATGAACTGTTATGTGGTGTACAGTGTGCTCACCAGACATCCTTGATTTGGTGTAGAAGTGTAGCATACTGTGCTGTTACTTACTAATTGCTAACACATCCTGGTGTACGCACAACCCTCTGAAATGGGATTAGTGCAAACAAACCCTATTACATCAGCAGCTGTTCTATTGTATAACAGCAGCTATTTCACATAGGGCCATGTTAGTGTGTCTCTGACAAGGTATGTTAAGGCTTCTGCAGATGTCGTACAGTGTGTGAATGATTTATGATGTTATTACAGTTTGTATTGTAATAAGTTTGGGTGTGGCGCTGATGTTGGTGGGTGTGCTTAGTAGATGCCGGTGTGTAGGAACTGCTTTTATACATAATCGCTATGTGTGTGAGGGTTCCTTGCCTATTTGAACACCTATCCTTTTGTGGACTAATACAATGGTAATTGCAGGCTGATTCATTAAGGCACTGTTATGTGGTTCCTGTATAGCATGCAGGTGATGTTAATCCTTGAATCCCTTCGGTAATACATCTGAATGTAATAATGTGTTGCTACATGATAGCTGTGTATTTCTGTCATAGGTATTTGCAGTCATCGTAGTTGTGTTGGTGACTGACCCTCTTTGGCTAGGGTTGCCACCTTTTCATATGTCCATAGTGGGTCCTTTTTGGGACACACATCTGATTTTACAGGCTGACACAAACCCACGGTCAGTACAAGGGATAGAACTTTCCTTTCTTGCCTAATTATAAGCTTATTCTTGTAGCAGTTTAGTTGCTTATCCTGTTTCCTGTACCATGTAGGTATTTTAGATACAGAAATAATTATTGTATGCAACTATTACAGTACATATGGGACATAATTATGTCCTACAATCCCAGGACATTTGCCACGTTTAGTATATTTGGTCAGGACACACCTGCCCAAAGTGGGAGCGTCCCTCGCAAAGTGGAACAGGTGGTAACACTATCATTGGCTCATGTCCATAGCACATATTTGTAATGTTGTATAGGCATATACTCTCCCTATCCTTTGTTCATAAAGGTTAGTGGTGGCGGAATGTGTGATTGCTATGGTCTATGTTATACACATATGTGAACACTTCAACTGCTGTATACGGGAGACCTACGAAATCCCAAAACCACAGTGTTCCGACGCACACAGTACCAGGACCAGACTCCCATACCCCACATTACCGACATTGACAGTAACTTGCGAAGGTAACACGAACATAGAACACATGCACACACAGACACACTGCTACCCAACACATCCAAACAAACCATTCTATACTACATATGAGCAAGTGGCCAAGCCCCCCTACACCCCCCATGTAGGTGTCTGCATCACCCACACCACCCCCTACTTTAATATTCTACATCCTAGGTCACACAAACAGACGCACAAAGCTAACCCACAACCACACATTACAGTCCCCCACGAACACACACCACACACAGAACACACACTTACACACACTACAGCCCTAAGAAACACACGTACACACAGTAACCTACCCAAACTGCAACACCAGTAGCACTGACTAACTGTCCATTAACATTGTGAGATTACACCTCGTGCATCTGGTGTTTCGGTACTGTGTTCTTTCGGACCTTAAGCCTCGGGATTATGTGCATCGGTATGTAAAGCAGTCGGTATGTGGTAGGTATCCCATTTATATGTACCTCCATGGTTATGTAGATGTTGTTAACCTATCTATATATCCACATATATATGTATATCCCCATATATCGACATATATATCTCTCTCTCCCGCTCTTTCTCTCTCCATATATATATATATATATATATATATCTATATTTATATATATATATATATATATATATATATATATATATATATATATATATATATATATATATATATATAAAAACATACACCTTTCATTGTGTACATGCTGGTTTGTCCTATTTCAACACATTCCTACCTTTTGTGTTTTATCCTGTCGGTATACACGACTGCCATTGGTACATCTCAGGTAGCTTAGTGGTATGTTATTGTGATGAATGTGTACATGGTAGCGTGTTCTAATCCTGGCAGTGATATCTTACCTCTCAGAGCAGGCACTGGTAGTGCAAGGGTGATTAACGTACATTTCAGCGGTTGTGTGTTCCACAAGTTTATTATTCTGTATAGAACTACCTATATATGCAAGCTGTGTTTAAGGTATACTATGTAACATGTACACACCTGTGAAGATTCCTGTCAGGTATACTCCCCATTATTTGGAACTACATCTCTGATTACATTATACAAAACCCCTCACTGACACTCCGGGGAATCCTTGCAGAGTGGGTGGTGAACAGTAGCTACACACCAAAGATCCCGCAAGTGGCTCTGCTCCACAGAGGGACAGTTAGTTGATCGATGGGGTGGTGACAGCAGACACGTTTTGCCTATGCTTATGAGTGGCTTTGGCGGTTGGGCATGTACCTACCTATGTATCTATGAACCTATACATACAGTATGGACACATGCTGATAGCTTAATTTACAGTTCAGGTATTGACTTACCTTGTGCCAATGGCGGTTTTGTGTACAATAGTTGAGGGTTACCTATGTAGGATGCACACAGTAGACCATCTATACATGACAATTTACAGGTGGTCGTGTGTGTGTGCCATCCATGTTTGTTGTGTGTGCAGGAAGATAAGGGTGTCAGTCCATGAGTGCCTACACTGTCAGTGTGTGTGCAATATGTTCCCTCTTTGCCAAGGCATGGGTGTACTGGGCATGCCTCCATCTGCTTACAGGGGCCGGCTCAGGGGGCTCATGGTCTGAGACCCTCGGTGTCTGTGGGGCCCTTGGCAATGGTGGTGGGCTGTGAGGACCTTCACTATTCTGTCCCTGCTGCAGCTGTTTCCACAGGATCATATTGTGTTGCATGGCACATACTATGAATATGTGGGCACACATTTCTGGAGAGTACTGCAAGGCTCCACCAGATATGTCCAAGCAACGGAACCGTGATTTCAGCATCCCAAACACGCACTCTATGATGATTCTGGTTTCTGCATGCGCCTCATTATGGCATTCTTGCGTGGCTGTGTGTGCATTTCTGATGGGAGTCACAGGTGATCTTTGCTTGACATACAAGGCCCATGTCCAACCCTGTATTGCTGTATATGCTCCACCTAAACAGAAGCCCCTGAGAGCCACATGCTCTAGGGATATACACCTAACCACAACGATGAATAGGACATGCTGGATGGATAGATTCCTGACCCAGACACTCCCTATGCTTTGGAACATGATTCCAATGTACATCAGGCAGGGCCCCTCATGAGCACTCTTCAAGGGAAACCTTGATGTGTGGATAGGAGACAGACATGTACCCCGGGGATCACTGCAGTGGCTCTTCTGGACAGAGGCACAGGGAACCATTGGCTCTGCCATTCAGAGGCACAGGGAACCAACCTATGGGGGTGGCGAAAGACAACACACGCTAGCTAGGCTTACAGATACCCTTGATAAGACAGCCTAGTACCTACCTTTGCCCATATTACATGTCTTATGTGCATGGATAGTTAAATAGCTCTTCCATTTTACTTTGCTATCATGCTGATAAACTGTTGGCTCACTAAAAGACATATGTATCCTGTTATTGTGTATTGTAAATGCCAATTGACATAACTAATCTTTGCTTACCATTACAGTAATGCTATGTAGCTTGTAATACATATCTGCCTACAATACTGTTCTGTAGTCAGATACCATCTTATATGCATCAGTTTTAAAATGTGATTTGGATACACTGACTGGCCATACCATTGCTACCTGCTACCTGTAAACTGACTGGGACCTCATTTAACATTTATCAGAAGGCTTTTTTTAGACAGAGTTCTTTCTTCAAAAGTGAAAATGTCGACCATGAGGAGGCTTTGGCATGTCCGGGTGCCAAACGACATACAGGAGGAGACCACCCAACTGCTCCCTGTCTATGTTGGGCATGAGCAATAGATGGGGGCACACCTAGGAACCTTGCAGTGATAGAGATCTGGAACCAAATTGTGAGAGGACCACCAATGGACTGGGATTTTCCAGAGTGGTGTGCAAGACCATCATTGCTATGATGACCTGCATCAGAGTGGATGCTGAGGATCTTCACTAGAGGATTGCAGAGGTCTGACACCAGCTTGCAGATGCCTCAATAAGTTTAATAATGCAGACCTTTGCATCTACATCATAACAAAAGTTTTTCCTAGCTGTATGTGTTTATGAGATTGTTTAAATTTGATTTCATGGGTGTCTGCAGTGAAAAGACTAATACTAATGTGATTAACATTATACACATACAGCTGTAAATGATATGCCATAAATAGTCATTACAAACTGGAACGTGCAGCTATGTCAGTTAGCTCAACTGGTTATCACAGAGTTTTAGTGATTGATGATCTCCTATATTTGGGTTCAAAGCCCATTGCATGTCTTTTGTAAATATTGCTGTTTATGCAGCTGATATTGAACCTAAGCAATTTAAGTCCTCTGTTTTCTTGGCAAGTGTACTGTGTGTCTTTTCAAAATATATAGAATGGCTGTGTTTCACTGACACCTATAGTGCTTAGGCCTCAGATTACAACTCATTTCTCCATTATCCTTAATGGCTTGACAAGCATGGCACAGTATATGTCTGTATACATGAATGCTGAGTAATAAAGACATACATTATTAGTCTCTACATTATAAAACAGTTAAACACTGAGACATGCTACTGCTATGCGATGGGATATGTTATAATGCCATATAAGTAATGCTGTATGTTAGCTCAAAGTGTTAAGCTCTAGCTAAACATGAATGTATTATGGATACATTTGAGTTTGATTCCTGGTGTGGAGTATTTGTATTTCATTTTGATAAGTACATAGGTAATTGCTTGTTCAGATATACAGTATCGCTTTTTACACATCTAGTAATTATGTGGTGTATTAACGCACATAGCACTTAGACCTCAGATAACTACGCATTTATCCATTATCTGTTAGATTCTGGAAACATTCCTTAGTAATCTTGTATGATGGGGTGGTTTTTTGTCACCTAGCTTAACCCATTAAGCAATAGTCCTATATGAATGTCTGAAGGAGAAATGTGGGTTCGAATCATTGATGTTATTTTAATATTTCAATGACTTATTCAGAACAAATATAGCAGTTATTAGCTTGTTCAGTTATGCGGTATTGCTTTTTTAAACATCAAGAATGGAGGAGGTGAATGAATGCCTATAGCGCTTAATTGACAGATGACTGTGCATATCTCTGTTATCTAAAAATATGCTGGAAACATCCCAGTTCTGTCACTAGGGCTGCATGTGTATCTGATTGCCAATGCATATATATCTTAGCTAAACATCTCTACTGGCACAAAATATTCAGTTGCTTTTTAACATTGACTGATCCTCTACATAAATGAAATGGTGATGTATGCTCCAACAGTGATGTGCATATTTTTCTAAATATATATGTCTGTCAAGTCCATACACATGCACTACCAGAGACATTGTGAACTCTGCATTGTTACAGCTTTTGGTTAGTGCTGTGACCGGTGTTATGACATTCAGTCAGGATTGTTTGCTGTTCTATTTCAAATGCACAGCACATCTTTAAATTTGGCCTTTTATTCTAATAGTCCTGATCCATGTTTTTGAAGCTTTCCTGCGTAGTCACACAGTTCAGTTTTTAAGCGACATAAATGCACAGGCTGGAGGAGCAGCTGAGGGAGAGAGGTATGTGTTCTAATTGTAAACATTAATTTCCCCAGAAGCAACCATAATATTGTTAAACAGCTGCTTTTGCTTGCAGAATCAGGCAGACTAATATTACTGTGAGACTATCCATAATGCATCTGCAAGGTAACTGCAGTAATCATTGATTTCCTATGAATAAGATTATAGATGTATTGCAAAATTCCACTTTTTGAGTTAAAAGCAGGATATGTTTGAGAAAATATTTATATTCTTTTTTAAGTACAACCTAAATGCCAGTCATATCTGTGTAATGTCAGTTTGTTTGTGTTTTTTTTCTTTCTAATGATTTGTATATAGGTTGTTGTTTTGTTTGGAAAAGCAGATGATGGTAAAGTTTTATATCTGGTAATGGTGTTCATTTACTCTTGCAGTGTGCATAGACTACCTTTTTTTTTACTGAGTGGATGTCAGCTGTTTCAGTTTTTATTCTGATGTTGATATGTAGTTTTTAGCATATATGATAGATGGTTTAAAACAAAATCAACAACCTTTTTATAAAGTTTTTGAGCACAAACCCATTCCTGTTATCATTTCCTATCTGCTTGTTAAATATCCACTGATCAACATTAGTGTTTTTATTGATGAGGTACATAGCTAAGAAAAACTACCAATACGAGTATTGACAGGCATATATTTCTTGATGATGGAGAGTGTATGGAATAAACTACATTAGTAGATATCACATGGTGTCACTGCATTTATAACTGTCACATTTTTCTGAGTGTTGTGATGCACTCTCATTCTCTGATGTTGTGATGTCAACCATTAACCATGTCGCATTGCTTATCTATCTCATTTGCATACAGCTATTAATGTTTCCACTGCTTGTTCTTCTTACTATATATTGTTAAGAAACATCCGTTGCTTACAGGATGTCTAAATTACATCTTAGTTGCCCATAAGCCTCAGTTACACTTGAGCTTAACTCTGCTATGGACACCTCAACTCAGTTGTGTCAGGCACGCATACAAATAATGAACCATGGGAATATCTATTAACGGACTGCTTATATGTTGTGCTTATTTTCATGTATTATGGTCGGTATATGGTCTGTTTTTCTATGTGTTGTATTTCAGGCATATGAAGGGCTGTTTCATACTTGAACAAGTGATAACTGCATTTTTTCCAATAGCCTGTGTATTATGTAACACATAATGCACTAGAGTAAAGTAAGAGTAATTTGTGATGGATGTAGTGTCCTGTGAATATCTTTCTATTTTTATCATCCATGCAAATTGATAATAGGACATTAGGAATATTGCATGATCATGTCTGCTTCCCTCAGTTATTTGTATTATACAAAGTATGTAGGCACATTATAGGACACATTGTCTGATAAATATGTTTAAATGACACATATATTGTATTGTGATAGACCTTAGTAAACACGTCATAGTTTTTTATCATGTTGCCAATTTAACATATGTCTTTCACAATATTCAGGTGGCCATCACACAGTCTTTTATGACACATTTATTACACATGAATGTATTACTGACAACATTGTTATGTACAGAGATGTCTTTCCTTGCATATGTTGTTACAATCACTTAAGGTCAACATTACTGTGATGTGACACAGTGAACCATTTCCACCCATAGATCATGTCAGTTTGTTTATGTTATGTATTCTTAAATGTAGGTGTACAATACAGTGTTACACGAATCACATGAGCAAGGATTGGTCAAGTGTTTTAACAGACATAAGACAGCAACAACCAAGAAAAAAATGGGTATGTAGTGCAATCCTGGAGTTAGTATATATAGTTAGGGGGGGTGGGGGGCATAGCCCCCACCTGCATTGGGGGGTGTGGGGGCATAGCCCTTCACCTTGTTTGTTTTTATATTGTATTTTACCAAAAACTTCAAAACAATACATTTTAAACAATAGACATGCATAGTTAGAACACCAATGACTAACTTTCTCCAGAAGACAATGTGTACTCAAACTAAGTGGGGGGCTATGCCCCCCACACCACCCAATGTGGAGGCTGTGGCCCACACACCCTCCCTAACAATATATACTAACTCTAGGATCGCACTACAGTGGGGAAAAGGGCATATACCATTTACTTGCCTTATTCTACACAGTGCCATATATACTAACTGCATTTCAGTGAAATGAGCTTTCAGTGAAGTGGTCGGGGCGAAATGAAATTCAGTGAAATAAGATTCAACAAAACAAAGTAGACCCATATAAATATATATATATAAATATAGCCGTATAAGCATTACTATGAAATCCGTAACTGTTTGTGAATATTATTCACTTGATTGTTGTTGCATGACATCCGCAGGTGTTTGTAAATATTTTTCATCTAGTGGATGGATTACTGCAGATTTGTCTTCTTTTATTGATTTCATGCTATTTGCATTGAGGTTACATTATTTAAATTGCTGGACATTGATAATGCACAACCTGGTTTATGAGCCATTTAACTGGATATATACGGATTTGCTGTGCAAGCTTGTGAGGGTGCTGACCTTGCTGGATGTATCTGTTTTGCCCTGAGTTATTCTATATACATTAAGGCATATTACTTGCTTGTCTGAAACTTTTGCACAGAATTCATTGAAATGCACTGGATTCTGTGAACTTTATGGAATCTGGACCTCAGTGAAAATGCACTATAATTTTGGACTCACTTCTTTATTTTTTTTTGTTACCTATTTTTTGAATATGTTTTATGCTGTTTGTTAAAGATGCATAGAGGTAAAGTGCAGAGACTTCTTCCATTGTAGGTTACAGTTAGAAGCGAAAGGAAAAAATGTTACACATTAGATTTTGAAGTGTGTGAGGGAAAGGAGATCTGTGACTGAATGTGACGGCCTAGGTGGTCTGCACTATTAGTTTTCTAGATCACGGTGTACGTGATGCACAGGTAACTAGCTAACTATCTGATTGGTCAGTTCTCCTTCCCTATTTTATATATTGTAAGTTAACATTCAGACTCAATATATCGAATGCAAATCATTGACTTTTGATATCCATTTTTAAAGTCTGAAATGGATCAAGTAAGAGTTTTTCAAGGTAGATACTTCCCCTGTACCTCCATGTGAAGGCTGTACTGCCCACACCCCTTGTAGCTATAAGTATTCTAACATTTAGATTTAACAACAGTGCACAAAAATTGTTTCACATCAGGGTGTTCTACAGATACCTTCACAGCTGTCATGAGTATCCATGTTTACGGTAGGGTAGTATTTGAGTGTACTGAGAGAGACACTACAGTGCATACATTGATGTAGAATGATTAACTAACCTGTAACAAAACTCACTAGTGTATCTATTTTTGCAGTCAAAGTCCAGGAAAAAAAGAATCATTGAAGTATGACGAGGTGAGGGATACATTACATGAGAAGCCATCACAGGAAGGGTTAGTACTATATTTATGTGGCACACCAGTACATAGCCTGTGTTGTAACAGTGCTATATACATACTACCATCAACCGCATATGAAGCAAAGATGATTACCCTTTCTGCCCATTGCTGTGTTATATGCACAGGTATATATTAAATGTTAGCAGATATAATCTTACAGGAATAGAAATGGTGTAGATTGCATCAATAGAGATAACAGACATAGAAACACATACAGCATAATTTAACAACTGAGCGCAACCATATGTACTGGTCATGCAGCTCTTTATCATCAAATGTCATCACATGAAAAAGGAAATGTATACAGAAGTGTGCACAGCTACCACAATCCCATGGTTTCCACACAGCAGCACAACAGCTCCACCTCTATATTGAACTTACTGCTATAGGCAGTCTGGCTTCCCTACAAGATAATGTGCAAAGGCATTTTTGTTAATGTTACTTTTTGCAATAATTATGATCTCGTCATGAAAAATGGGGTTTCTAATCATAAAATATAAATGTTTTACATTATATTTTGAGCAGAACTATATTTATTAAGTCTAATAGCTAGTGTTTGCATTTCCTGTATGTAGAGCTGCTGCCAGACATTTCCTGATTCGGAGTCACGTGATCCTGAATTTTGATAATCCAGTTGGGGGATAAATAGCATGTAGTGGATAGACATGTTTTCTGTACTCTGCAGCAGATTTTTGGTGCATACAGTGACAAACTGCAACACAATCAGACAATCAATTAGTCAAGGAATAAGAACAAATCACTAACTAAATACAGTTAATTCAAACAACAAAGAAATGGAAGAGGATCCGATTCCAAGTAGAATGTGTAATGTTTGGCATATACTGTAACAGTACAGCTATAACACTGCAATAAATAGTCACTCAGGAAGAACATGGTGGTGGTATGTAAATCACCGAAATAATAGCTGTAAAAAGTATGTGTGTGTGTGTCTCTGTTTGTTTTTCCAGGACTACTCACAAATCAGAACTGTCTGTTAATCTGGAAGACACTATACCAACTGCAGTGTTCAGTTTAGCAGCAGAAACAGAATGCCAGATTTGTGAAAATGCTGCTTCAGGCTGACTTTTAAAGATCGAGTGCAAAGTGCAAAGGTAATTTGGTTACCATTTCTTTTTGCAGTATTTATACTCCCATCATACAAACTGGGCCTTCTGATTCTAAAATATGTGGCTTTTGGTGTAGTTTCTTCACTGGACCTATATTTATTTTAAGTTTCAATCACTTAGTCAGACTATCAGACAATAAATCAATCAATCAATCAATCAATAAATAAATAAATAAATACGTTTATATTCAAATAAAAAACTAACGGAAGAAACATGGAGCAGGATAAGTCTTCTTGTAAAGTCTATTGTGTCTGGCATGCGGTCTTCTTACACATTTAAAAGACAGTAATAAATAGTTGGCTGCCATAATCTTAGGAAGAAAACTAGGAATACATGAATCTCATCAGTGAGAGCATACAGTCTAGTAAGTCTATGTGTGCTATTCATTGACTGGATCAGAGCTGTTCACTGAACTTTAGTGGCTTCTTGGCAAGCCAGAGCCTACACCTGTCTATCAGACTATGTACTGCAGGCTGCACCTGGTGGGAAACCAGACTGACTGAAGTACCCACTTCCCTTTACAGGTGGAGCTATGCTGTCAACAAAGTAAACAGAACATGCCGGAGGGATAGATTCCTGTCCCAGAGACTTCCCATACTCTGGAATAAACTACCTATCTATATCAAACAAAGCTCCTCATTAGCACTCTTCAAGAAAAATCATGATGATTGGATGGGAAATAGGAAATTCACCCCGGGGATCACCTCTGTGGCTCTACTCATCAGTGGCACAGGAAATAATTTTCTTGGGTGGCAAAAGCCAGGGTACTTTTTTGGCTGGGCTTGTATAGGCCCCATGGCCAATAGCCTAGTACCTACCTATGAACCTATGAACCTATAGGTTTCAGGAGTTGGGGGAGGGACTGGGTTTGATGTACTGTGAGACATCCTCCAACCCCCTGTGGAAATGGCTCACAGTGTACTGTTTTCAAAAAAAAAATTTATTTCCTTGGTAGAGTAATGGCTCTGCAAGCCTGCCCTTCATCTTGGATGGAGAGAATGTGGTATGACAGGCATGCTGCCTTACAAGTGAAACCCTTGTGTTGTACAACATCATGGCCATGCAGCTCCACCTATTTGTCAGACTGATGTGATGTCCATTAGCTCAAATGGTTAAGCAATAGGCCAATATAAATGTTGTTTGCCTATGTGTGGGTTCAAATTTCTGTGTAGTCTGTTTTGAGGTTGGTGTAATTCTTAAAGTGTTTACCTTACAGACTCAAGGTACAGGGTTTTATTCTCACATTTAAAAGAAAAATTAGCTAGGCTTAAAATGGCCCACAAGGACATTTATCCTAGTACTTACTTATGAACTATGATGTGATTCCCTGCTGGTGAACCAGAGAACATTGTCCAGACTCAAAGGCCCTTCTGATTATCTGGGTAAGTTTAAGCTATGTGCAGAACAGGTAATGAGATTCATTAAAATATAATCTCCATATCTGTTCCTAGCAGAGTAGGATTCCCTTCAATTCAATAATTAGAGGTATTGGTCAATATACTATTTGCCTCTTATGACATCATCAGAAGGTGGTAGCAGACAACGAAGGATAAGGAAGTATTTGGACAGCTTAGGTTCAAAGCTTTATAGATACATTACAAAGCTTGCAGTCCTGGGGGCCATTGAAGAGCCTAGCCCAAATTCACAGTTGTCCTCAAGTACTTTCTCAGGGTCACACAAAAGGCAAATGAGGTCTGAGGAAATCAAATCCTGTACCACAGGGACTACAGCTCACTTGCTTAACCCTCTACACCAACTGCCAGTTGCCCAGCATACAGTAAATGCAAATCAAATTTTTTTCAACTTCATAAATATAGGTTAATTAAAGAAATTAAAGTAAAACCTACATACTTTGGAATCAGAAAGCACACTTTACATAATGAATGTATAATTACAACAAAAAGAAGCAGTAAAAACTTGATCTTTAAGATGGTGGCAGACTGTGCCACTGCAATGACATATTCCTATATTTCAATATGCAATATTACAAGTCTTATAGGTGTTGGCAAAGATTTTTCTCATGAGATTATTTACTGTTTGTATGGTTACCTCCTCTTGTAGTGATACTGACGATACTGTGGAGTGGATCTTATATGCCTGAATTTAATTTCTTGCAGAAATCTGAATTCCTGACTTGTGTATTACAGACCACTGTCAGATATGAGAACATCAGACATCTCTTGCCTCTCAAATATAGTCTTTAATATGTTGGAGTGAATGACTTGAGACGTACCTCCCTGGACTACATGAAAAGAGACATGGAAGAGCTCTTGGATCATGTGGCCCAGGCAGGTATGACCCTAGCCCTGATTAGCATCCTGCCTTCACCCAGAATGATACCACAATATAAGGACAAAATGATTGACTTCAACAATTGGCTAAGCTTCTGTTGTCATTCAAAGGGGATCCAATATCTGTCTGCCTGGGACAACATGACCGACAGACAACGATACTTTGCCAGAGATGGTCTGCACCTGTCGCCCCTGGGATTCAGGTTACTGGCAAAGGCTCTTGCCACCCCTATAGTGCCTTTTTTAGCAAAGTTCAAAGGACAAAACCACCACTGTAACAGGTGCAAGCATGCAAAATCTGAAGGTAATGCTACTCAATGCTAGAAGTCTAAACCTCAAAATGCACTCTCTCAAGGCACTCATAAAAATGGAGAACATCGATATCTGTGCAGTAACTGAGACCTGGTTCAAGGCTCCAGAGAGCACCCCTGCAATACCAGGCTACAACTCTTACCACACTTTTTGGCCACCAAACCAGGATCGAAACACTAAATGTGGAGGACTGTCCATATTCACCAAGGATATTCACACCACCAGGTTAGTTGCCCAACACAATGCATCTGAAATTCTCCAGGTGCAACTCACACTAGGTAAGACTGCAATCCAAATTGTAGCTTGCTACAGATCCCCCACCATGCCCCAAGATTCTCACTACACCTTTCTAAACATACTGGAAAATATGAATATACAACCAAACACCCTAATACTGGGTGATTTCAACTACCTTGCCATTAACTGGGAAAACTACTCATGTACCAACACCTTTGCCCAACGGTTCTTGGAATTCATAAATTCCAATGCCCTGGATCAACTAATCCATAGTCCCACCAGGGGCTACAATATCCTAGACCTGGTCATTACCAACATGGGAAATCGATGCTCCACACCTATGGTCACCACCTCGTTGGTCAGGTCAGACCATAAGCTAATGACCCTTAACATCCACATCCCACACCCACCTCCCAGTAAGGAAACCTCCATAAAATACTTCTCCAAAGCCAACTTCATGCTACTCAAGTCAGAAGTTACAAACTTCATGACACCCATGCAGACGGGAACTGAATGTTCGACTGCTGAATCCTACACTAAGGCACTGCATGAGCACATCCACTCATGCATGAACCGTGCCATCCCAAGTAGAACCAAGATGCACTCCTCCAAAAAAGGAAGCCAATCTGGTGGACCCTGCCATAAACAAACTTTACAACAAAAGGAAGAAACTGTTGCAGAAAAGAGGAAAATCCCAGGATGCAAAAAACTCCCTTACCAGCCTCAGTAAGAAGCTGAGATCCCTCATAAAATCCTCCAAAGCTAGTTACGAAAATAAAATTGCCGAAGATTCCAAAGACAACCACAAGGCATTCTATAACTATGTCAAGAATCTAAATGGCAATGCTCAGATCTGCTCTGAGCTACAACAGAATGGCATTAAATATACTGATCGCACGGATATTGACAATATCCTGGCAGATCAATTCAGTGCCAACTTCACCCCCCTCTCACCCCCTAAATGGCCCATCTCAATACCGGAAGATTGCCAAATTCTGGTAATAATGGCCACACAGGTAAAAAAAAGCACTCTCCAAAGCTAAGAATACAGCATCCATGGGACCAGATGACATCCCGGGCTGTGTACTACATGAACTACAAAATGAACTGGCACCTCACCTAAGTGTCATGTTTAATCATACCCTCACCTCAGGCTTCATGCCCACTGAGTGGAGCACAGCTATAGTTATCCCACTCCACAAGGGAGGATCCACCTTGGACCCCGGGAACTACCACCCCATCAGTCTGATGAGCCTGATCTGCAAGGCCATGGAACGTATTATCTTGGAACTTATAAACAAAGACATTGGCAACCTTAAAACACTGAACCCCACAAAGTTTGAGTTCGTGAAGGGCCGATCTTGTCTCCTGAACCTGATTGACTTCTTCAAATCAGTCTCCAGAGCTGTGGACAAGGGTAAGGCAGTCCACACAACCTATCTGGACCTCGCCAAGGCCTTTGACACCATCCCCCACTCTGGAATCATAGATAAACTTACTAAGCTGGGCATTAATCCCTACGTCACTCGATGGGCTGCCAACTGGCTTACTGACAGAACCCACACTGTAAAAGTAGCTGACTCCAAATCCAGCTCCAGACAAGTGACAAGTGGAGTACATTGGGGTTCAGTCCTGGGACCTCTCTTGTTTGGCATCTACTTCTCTGAAGTACAGGCCAACACTAAGGGACTCTGGCTAACAAAGTTCGCAGATGACTGCAAACTGGGAGCCATTATTGAATCCCCAAATTATGTCGATACTTTACAAAAGGGCCTTACAGAAACAGATGCTTGGTGCCAGAGCCATGGGCTCAAGCTCAATGCCAAGAAATGTATAGTTATCCCCTTTGGGAAAAAACATGTACCCATGAATTACCACATAGGTGGCAGTACACTAAACACAGAAAGTGTGATATGAGACTTTGGGACACAGGTGGACAGTGGTCTCACCTTCAATAACCACATCGCCACAGCAGTCAGGAAATCCTTCTATGTGGCACACCTCATCACTAAGGGCTTTTCATCCAGAAAAAAGGAGGTCATTGTCCCACTGTACTCATCCCTCATTAGACCCATTATAGAATACAACGCCCAATTTGGTATGTACCTCTCAAGACATCTGCAACAACTGGAAAGGCCGCAGAAATACCTCACTAAAAGAATCACAGGCCTAAAGCAGATGCCCCATGCTGACCGCCTTAAAAAACTCCAGCTATACTCCGTCACATATCGTCTACTACGAGGCGATCTCTGCTTAACATACAAGGCCATGTCAAACCCAGAGCTGTTGGACATGCTGCACTTAAAGAAATCCCAATCCCTCAGAGCCACACGATCCAGGGATCAAAACCTTGTCATCACAATAAACAAAACATGCTGGAGGGATAGGTTCTGACCCAGAGACTCCCCAGACTCTGGAATAGACTGCCCATACATGTCAAGCAGAGCACCTCTTTGGCCCTCTTCAAAAGGAACCTTGATGACTGGATGGGAGAAAGGAAATTCACCCCAAGGATCATGTCAGTCACCCTGCTAGACAGGGGTCCAGGGAAGTAAATAGTGTGGGAATAAATAGCCAGGGAATTGTTATGACTAGGCTTGTATAGGCCCTAGGGCTAATAGCCTAGTACCAACCTATGAACCTATGAACCTATTAATCACACTTACATTTTGTTGTGTCTGTCACTTTGATTATTTCAGGAAACTTAGAGTAACAATCTACATATATAAGCCTACATCACTGAGTAGCACAGATAATCTGGTTCTGGTTGTGGTACCATTTCTTCCTTTTAATTGCTTGTTTGGTATGCAGTGCAGATGGAGCAGCTTTATGCTATTTTTATTATCTGGGTTGACATTCAAGTCCAAAACATTGTAGTCCCTAGATCCTGCAGTCCCCTCCTCAGAGAGATTCTACCTGATGTTTCCATTACGTGCACCCAGTCTTGCTCTGTGAGGGTGGGAGCCAGGCATCTCTTTGCTGGGTGAAAGTCTTGGAGCTCATTAGTTCCTGCCTGTGAAGCTCTATTAGCCCAGCAGTGAGAATCGGGTAGCATGCAGACTCACTACAGCTGCCTGGTAAGGAGCAGAGGCATTGCATGCTTCCATGCATGCTTCTTATTCTGAGTCTCAGCAAGAAGATTTCTTCTGGACCCAGCATGAGCCAACTTGACCAGTTCAGGTAGGTGATAGAACCAGACATTGCTTGGTTTTGCCAGTGTTGTGGGTCTAGCAACCCCTCTTTACCCGAGGATGAGCAAGCCCATGTCAGCTGTTCAAGTTCATTCTTCCCTGCTTGGTCCCTCAGAAGCTTGTGCAACAAATCAAATACAGGTCATCTGGGTATAGTCAGGACTTCATCCCTGTATGTCATGGGGACAAATAGCAGCCCAGCATGCCAAAGCAATTTGCAATTCATGAAAGTTGTTATGAAAAAAGGCTGAGACACTGTACATAATCATACCCTATCATGATAGCACAGCACTCCATGCATGGAGTGTAAATACAACTGACCCCTTCTCCAACATTGTACTCAATTCGTAAACACCACTGCACCTGTGTACAGTTTGGTCCTGAGGGTTAACTTATGGGACCCGTGCTGTATATGCACAGTTGGGGTGCTGCTACAGATTGCACTGATACCCCTTCCCTGCTGTTCTGTTACTCAGCTACTACAGCTGAGCCACACATTGGTGATATATTACAAAAAAAGGCTCTTTGGCATGGCATGGTAGAAAAAAAACTACTAGCAATTGACTGTCATGAGGTGCAGGCAAAGTTAGCTATCATAACCACACTCAATTCTTGCCCCTACTAGTGATGCATTTTTGCTCCAACTAATGATGGCACTCATTGCATGGGATCCCCACATTAGCACAATATGCTAATACATGTTGCTCTGCAGTCATGGCAATAGAGGATGAAACAACAATAAATTCTTCCCTGCCATGACTGTGTACTAAAGAGCAGTCTTGGTGTGCTGTCAACTGTATGCATCACCTGTCCGTAAAATGCAATGTCTGTGATGACGATGCCTGACTGCAGCTCTGACAGTAGTGTGTAATTCAGTGTTATGAATCATGCTACTGTCAGGACCATGTATGAAATTCTGCTTGTTGTATATGAATAGCAGGGCCTACATGCTGCTCTTATTTTACTTCCAAAGGTGCTTCATGCATATGGTCAAATAGAGCCATAGGGAGGGTAATGGATCAACTCCTCGCAAACTGCAATCATTCCCAGTCTCCCATTACTTGTCTACTTCTCCCCATTTACCATAAACACTATTCACACCTTTCAGTGTGAATACATTAATTACAGATATTTGGATTTAATTTTAAACTTTAATTTCATATTTTATAGCACAACCACTAATAACCATTTGCTAAACAAAACAATAAAGTCTCACAACGAAAACAGATTTAGCATGAACAACAGTAAACTTCTCTGCCCTTAAACCCACATTCATAGAAAATGCATCTAGCCAGCTGCAGATTGTTTACCTTAGGACTGTTTTTAAACCATAGCCCCCTTGCTCACATTTTTAAGACCATGCATACATGCATATGTTCTTTGAGTCACCTTCCTGATTGTATTAAATTATATTCCTTGTATAATACAGCACTACTTGTTAGATTGTGTTTTAATTTTGTTGTTTTGAACATTTTCCCAGTAAGCAATGAAACAAAATTTGTGAATCAATAATGACAAAACTACCCATTTCAGAGCATTTCAACCATAAAAGGCCACTCAAGCTTCAAATATCAGTCAGTATGATCAATCTCTGCAGAAGTAAAAATCATCTGAATAATTCCATATAAAAAAGAACTGTAGCTAATGAAGAGATTGCTGCTGGCAAACAACTTTGCATTTCAGTGTTTCATCTACAAATTCACTACCTGCTGCTCTTGAAGAATAAATTGCTTATACTACATTAATAGAACAAAAATGGTGTGCTGGGAATGCTTGCCAAACTGACAATAGATTTATACTTAACAGGCATCTCATCCAAAGGAGGACATAGTCCCCCCTTCTATTGCACCCCAGTGTTTGCAACCCATCTATCTGCTTTGAGAACAGAACCCAGAACCTTCTAGATAGAAAGAAAATATGCTACCTGTTGCACCACTAACACTAGGCAGTGTACCTTTCAAACTCTATGAATGACATTAAAAGATTGTAATCCTCAATGAGTAACAAAAATACATAAAAATATATAAATTAGTTAATTAATAAAATTACGTACAGAAAAAATAAGCCATGGTCTGCAGCACAGCATACATAAACCCCAATACTTCTCTCCAGACAAACATTCACACAACGTCTCTCTCCAAATAAGTAAACGCACAGTTCAGGTATAAAAAGTCTCCGTTTAATCACAGCATGTAAAACGGTAAGCGCTTTCAAAACAAACAATATATTGCTTCCTCAGACCGTCATAGACAAATATAAAGAGATAAAGCACATATATATATAAAATCCACCCCCAAAAAACATTACAAACTCACCAATCACATAACACAACTTACTTCTCAACCACAAGCCTACTAAAACGTGATGAAGTCACCACAGACACTTCAGCATTTAAAGCAACACACAGATAGAATCATAAAAACAAAAACATATACATACATATACATTTCCTACATAACTATTATATAAACCTTAAATACATTACCTAGGAAGACATCTCTTATTCAATATGGGCTTAATGAATACTTTACTATTAAGTCCAGAGCCCCTATCTGCTCTTAATCTCAATATCCACCTTAGTTCAGCTTCCTTAGTGGCATTTACTATATCACCCATCCTCAAACCTATATCTTTAACCTCCAAAACCATGAACTTAAACGTATGTATCATTCGACTCTCTGTTACATACTTAGCTAGGGCATTAGAGGTATTATGCACACGTATACCATACTGATGCTCTCTAATGCGATCCCTTAACATACGATTCGTCTTCCCCACCTAATACTTCCCACAGCATGCACAGTGCGCAAGGTATACCAGATGTTTGGTACCACAATTAGCCCTCACTTTCAACTTAAAAACCCTTCCAGTGTCAGGGTGGGCAAAACTATCACTAGAGTCCACCCATTCACATACATTACATGAACCACATGGGGATGTACAGAACCTACCATGACCCTCATCAATCAACTCTCTCAGGATAACATAGCATCATCTTCAATGAACTGCAGTTCCTATATTCAAACTTGGGAAATTCACCCACCACCTCACTTACACTATTATCTGTTAATAAAATCGACCAGTTCTTCTGAAACACCCTCCTTATCCTGTCAACATCACTAGTATACCTCAAACGCACCTTCACCACATCGTTGTAGCCTCTAGTCCTAGCCATGGTCTCAGGTACCCCACCATCTGCTGTGGCTGAGAAATAGGGTCTCGCCCATCCCATTCTTAAGCCATTGACCTCTGTCAATATGGGGTCAACCTCCTTATCCCTATACCCTCTCAGGCAAAGGTCCTGTCTGAGTACATTTCGTCCCCCTTCATATCCAGCAACCGTATTATGTAACCAGGACACCCTCATACCCTGGCCCTTAACAACATTACCAAACACCTTCCCAGGGTGCATGCTGTTGCAGTGGAGCAACAAATTCCTAGAACACTTCTTTCTATACAATGATGTAGTTAGCCTAGTATCAGGCATCTGGTGGTACCAAATTATGGTACTTTAATTGTGGTACCAAGCATCTGGTATACCTTGCGCACTGCGCATGCTGTGGGAAGTATTATGCGGGGAAGACGAATCGTATGTTAAGGGATCGCATTAGAGAGCATCAGTATGGTATACGTGTGCATAATATGTCTAATGCCCTAGCTAAGTATGTAACAGTGAGTTGAACAATACATACATTTAAGTTCATGGTTTTGGAGGTTAAAGATATGGGTTTGAGGATGGGTGTTATAGTAAATGCCACTAAGGAAGCTGAACTAAGGTGGATATTGAGATTAGGAGCAGATAGGGGCTCTGGACTTAATACTAAAGTATCCACTAAGCCCATATTGAATAAGAGATATCTTCCTAGGTAATGTTTTTAAGGTTTATATAATAGTTATGTAGGAAATGTATATGTATATATATGTTTTTGTTTTTATGATTCTATCTGTGTGTTGCTTTAAACGCTTGAGTGATATGTTCACTAGATATTCCATTACTTTAGAACTTTTGAATTTTCTTACAGCAGATTCCCCAGTCATACCACTGTTTCAAGCGATGCCTTAAATACAAAAGAATGCGCATATACCCCCATTTAGACCTATTGTTGTGGGAAAGGGGTGGGTCACTGAACCCTTCTTGATCTTTGTTGAGAAGCATATGAGACCAGTATTGGATAGATCTAATGTAGTACTTAGGGACACTAAACAGTTTCTACAGGAATTTTATACATTTATAGAAGGGTTTGATGGATCTATGGAATATCTATTAGTCACCTTTGATGTGGTGTCTCTTTTCACTGTTATTCCCAGTTCTGAAGGGATAGAATATCTACGTAGATATCTGAGCCAACAGAGTGGTTATGATCAGAGATTCATTGGACTGATATGTGAATTCATGGAAGTAGTCCTTGAAAATAATGTGTTTGTTTTTGATAATAGTTATTATAGACAGATACATGGAGTAGCAATGGGCACCTGCTGTGCCAATAGTTTTGCAAATTCTGTGATGGCACAGTGGGAGGCTGAGGAAGTATTTAGCTTAGAATTATTTGTCAGGAACGTATTGTTCTATCGCCGCTTTGTGGATGCTGCCTTTATGGCTTGGGGAGGAACAGTGGAGGATCTGGACAGATTTGTATATGAGTTGCATCAGACAACTACATTTTTAAGGTGCACATATAAATGGGCAGAGACTTCGATAGAATTTTTGGATGTTATGGTAAATAAGATACCTGATACTAGGCTAGCTACATCATTGTATAGAAAGAAGTGTTCTAGGAATAAGTTGCTCCACTGCAACAGCATGCACCCTGGGAAGGTGTTTGGTAATGTTGTTAAGGACCAGGGTATGAGGGTGTCCTGGTTACATAATATGGATGCTGGATATGAAGGGGGACGAGATGTACTCAGACAGAACCTTCGCCTGATAGGGTATAGGGATAAGGAGGTTGACCCCATATTGACAGAGGTCAATGGCTTGAGAATGGAATGGGCGAGACCCTATTTCTCAGCCATGGCAGATGGTGGGGTACCTGAGACCATGGATAGGACTAGAGGCTACGATGATGTGGTGAAGGTGCGTATGAGGTATACTAGTGATGTTGACGGGATAAGGAGGGTGTTTCAGAAGAACTGGTCAATTTTATTAACAGATAATAGTGTAAGTGAGGTGGTGGGTGAATTTCCCAAGCTTGGATATACGAACTGCAGTTCATTGAAGATGATGCTATGTTATCCTGAGAGAGTGATTGATGAGGGTCGTGGTAGGTTCTGTACATCCCCATGTGGTTCATGTAATGTATATGAATGGGTGGACTCTAGTGATAGTTTTGTCCACCCTGACACTGGAAAGGTTTTTAAGTTGAAAGTGAGGGCTAATTGTGGTACCAAACATCTGGTATAACTTGTGCACTGTGCATGCTGTGGGAAGTATTATGTGGAGAAGACTAATTGTATGTTAAGGGATCACATTAGAGAGCATCAGTATGGTATACGTGTGCATAATACCTCTAATGCCCTAGCTAAGTATGTAACAGAGAGTTAAATGATATATATACGTTTAAGTTCAACTCTAATGCCCTAGCTAAGTATGTAACAGAGAGTTAAATGATATATATACGTTTAAGTTCATGGTTTTGGAGGTTAAAGATATAGGTGAGGATGGGTGATATAGTAAATGCCACTGAGGAAGCTGAACTAAGGTGGATATTGAGATTAAGAGCAGATAGGGGCTCTGGACTTAATAGTAAAGTATCCATTAAGCCCATATTGAATAAGAGACGTCTTCCTAGGTAATGTTTTTAAGCTTTATATAATAGTTATGTAGGAAATGTATATGTATGTATATGTTTTTGTTTTTATGATTCTATCTGTGTGTTGCTTTAAATACTGAAGTGTCCGTGGTGACTTCATCACGTTTTAGTGGGCTTGTGGTTGAGAAGTAAGTTGTGTTATGTGATTGGTGAGTTTGTAATGTTTTTTGGGGGTGGATTTTATATATATATATATATATATATATATATATATATATATATATATATATATATATATATATATATATATATATATATATATGTGTGTGTGTGTGTGTGTGTGCTTTATCTCTTTATATTTGTTTAAGACGGTCTGAGGAAGCCATATATTGTTTGTGGTGAAAGCGCTTACCGTTTTACATGCTGTGATTAAACGGAGACTTTTTATACCTGAACTGTGCGTTTACTTATTTGGAGAGAGGCGTTGTGTGATCGTTTGTCTGGAGAGAAGTATTGGGGTTTATGTGTGCTGTGCTGCTGACCGTTGGCTTGTTATTTTTTCTGTACTTAATTTTATTAATTAATTAATTTATATATTTTTATGTATTTTTGTTAATCATTGAGGATTACAATCTGTTAATGTCATTCATAAAGTTTGAAAGGTACACTGCCTAGTGTTAGTGGTGCAACAGGTAGCATATTTGCTTTCTATCTAGAAGGTTCTGGGTTCTGTTCCCAAAGTAGATAGATGGGTTGGCTTGTTATTTTTTCTGTATGTATTTCTGCAATTTGGCCTTAACGGTCGGTTTGCTCGTTGGGAGATTTTATTCGGAATTAAAATTAGAGAAGACCTGGCAATTGGTGTACAAGTTTTAAGGCACTCATCTAGCCTTAGTTATTAAGTTTCAGGGTTTGACTCTGAGTAGAATCACTTAACTAAAGACTACCCCTAACTGGGGCATTACACACATACACACACATTTGAGGAACTCTGCACTCACTCATGCTGCATAGCAATACTGTTTACTCTGTATCCCTAGCTTCCCATGCAGGTTTAGAGGACAGTGTAAATCTTCCACGTGGGTTTAGATGACGTTGTCCTAATGAAGAGGTTTCTGGGAATTACAGACATCAGGAGGTAAGGAAGTTCTCCAATGGGGTCCTAATGCTGCTGTTTTAGAGAAGGATCCTGTGGGGGTTAACAAATTTTTTTTTTATTTTTATACCAAAGCTGGAGCCCCAGGAATTGGGTTCATGTAGCCACTCAACCATTTCCTTTGTCAAACAAACTGGCAGAAAAAAACTTTTTTTTAAGTTGTGCATCCTGTCACGCACTTGTTTTCTCAAATAGCTGTTAGAAAATATTTAAAAAAAAATCTAAACAGTGTATTTAGTTATTTGTTTGTTTTTAGTTTGTTAATAATACAAGTGAATGGTTTCAGGTTCCCTTTTCAACCTAGATTTGGCTCAAAGACAAATAGAGCAGTTATGCTTTATAGAATATGTGACATAACAAACAATAAGAAAAAAAATGATGTAAAGAATAAGTTACACATCAAACAATATATTGCAGTAGGAAGTATGAAGGAATTAATCAATGACATTTACAGTGAATACTTTTCATTAGTCATCGTCCTTGAAAGTTTGACATATGTGGACTCTGTGAAGTGCTCTTTTTCTTAAAGGGAAACAAAGTTTACTCATCCTGATTTATACTGATATGTTACTCCAGCATGCAGATTCAGTTGTTCTAAGTATCCTCTCCTCAGATGTTCCATTAGACATAGACACCCCAATGGTAAGGGCTCCTTCCATTTGTAGATCTTATAGGTAGTGGGGGATTGATATTCCCCACATATGGAATAAGGTATTCCCACTTTATTAATAAAAGTCCATCAGTCACAGGCTGTTAAGGCTGCTTCTCTACAGGGGCAGGTAAGGACATGTGGAATTCATTAGGGCATCATGCCATGTCTAATGTGAGGCAGACCATGAAGAGCTGGTGGCAGATCTTAGAATTAGTTAGTTCATGGGTCCAACTATATTGCAATGAACTTTGGTAATCAGGTGGGCATTCTAGGTAGAACTTATCTGCTGACCATCAAGACCCAGAAGCTGTATAATGGTTAGGACAAAAGGATCCTGCTGGTTATTGTAGAAGATACTGTTATCAGAACATAGCTGACAGTAGCTACTATTTGCTTCCATAACTTAACAGAAGAGAGTGTCCATAAAACAGATAATGTAATGCTGACAAAGGTGGGAAAGCGAGTAATAAGTCCCTATGTTGGGATGTATAATAAGGATTTTAAATGCAAATCTCCTGGACAAATTAAGGCCTGAGTCCAACATCTCACTACTTTTGCATCCTGAATACCACTATATAATATACTTTGATGCATACACAGTGGGCTACAATAATGATTTAAAATGAATAAAAATAATCATTCATGTGTATATACAGATTTATTGTATACTTAAGACCTGTAGTACTGGAACACTATATATTATTTATGCTGCAGTATTCTGTGGGCATGCCAAGATGTCTTTTGGATTAGCAGACAAATGTATTCCATGCCATTATTGTTTCTCTGATTGGGCATCACAGAAACTTGTGACTAACAGGAAGCCTAGGAGAGTGTGATGTAGAATTTTAAGTTTGGATTTCTGCAAGCACTTAATTTGAAAACAGCGATCAAAGAACTGAAAGGTGGTTGTTCCAGACTGATTCTTAATATTATGATTTAGATAGTCAAACTTTCTTGACATAAGAAGGTAGAAGTGACTAGTATGCAAGTCGGGTGCCAGGATCCGCCACATAACCCATGCACTCAGGTCTCTCCACAACAAGTACAAATATGACTCTGTCATTGTCCATGTTGGTGTGAATGACCTGAGACGTCCCTCCCTGGACTACATGAAAAGAGACATGGAAGAGCTCTCCGATCTTGTAGCCCAGGCAGGTATGACCCTAGCCCTGAATAGCATTCTGCCATTGCCCAGAATGATACCGCAGTACAAGGACAAAATGATTGTCTTCAACAATTGTCTAAGCTTCTGGTGTCATTCTAAGGGGATCCAATATCAGTCTGCCTGGGATGACATGGTTGACAGACCACGATGCTTTGCCAGAGATGGCCTGCATCTGTTGCCCCTGGGATTCTGGATACTGGCTAAGGCTTTTGGCGCCCCTATAGTACCTTTTTTAGGCAAGGTTCAAATGACAAATTCACCACCATAACAGGAACAGGCAAGCAAAAACTGAGGGTAATACTACTCAATGCTAGAAGTCTAAATATCAAAATGCACTCCCTTGAGGCACTCCTTAAAATGGAGAACATCATATAAAGCAAGTAAAAAATACAATCCAAAGATGATAAAATGACCAATGGAACAAAAGGAGAACAAATAGTAGAAAAACACTGGAAGCAACACAGCAGACAATCCAAAGACAGTATCCAATTTAATGAAAATAGTAAGTGCTTTTGTGGGTCCACCTCTTCATCAGACTAAAAACAATTACATGATAACACAAGCTCTTTAAATACCCCTCCCTTCCATCATTAAATGCATAAGACAACCAAATACCAATGTAGTCCAAAGGTCTGTATGGTAAAAACAACAATCCAGGAAAACAAAACCAAAACGACCACCAAAGCTGAGGCTTCCAGATTTTAAATAATCTTAGAATAACGATAGTAGCATGAAAAATGGATAAGCGCTTTCATGTAGCGAACTAAGCTTCATCAGATCCCAAATAACAAATCACAAAAGCACGGTTTATATATCATCTCAATAATAAGGCTATTAAACAATCAATTAATTAAAAAAATAATTAAACAATAAAATCATTAAATTAAAGTAAATTAAAACAGATAAAATAGTCATCATTTTTTTATAAAAAATAATAATCTATTTACCCCTGTATTGCCACGGCATGTTGAAAAGTTTTTTTAAAATATGTGAAAAAGACGTTTATGAGACTTTTTGCAAGGAGCACAAGCATGGTTTCTTTAATATCAATTTAGATGAGAGACATGCCCTACAAGCTTTACAAAATAATACACATGTCACTATTAGACCAGCTGACAAGGGTGGGGCTGTGGTGTTGTTAACTAGTAGTGACTATGATGTGGCCATGCGCGATATGCTTAATGATGATGTGACTTACAAATTGATTGATGATTCAAAATATGAAGCTATAACTTTGAATATTAGAGATACTCTGTATGATTTACTCATGTGTAGGCAGATCAAACTGATGAATCTCTACATCATTATCTAAATGTGGATCACCCTGTTATTCCATATATAAAGGGCCTTCCGAAAATACATAAATCTGTACAAACCCCAGCCCATGAGACCGATCATCTCTAGAGGTGGGTGGGCTACTGAAACTCTCTCTACTTATGTTGAGAGTATATTGGGACCCTTGGTATGGGACATTCCCACTGTTCTAAGGGATACCATGCAATTTTTGGATGACCTAGACACCTTTAAATATTATGATGCTATTGGTGAATGTTTACTTGTGACACAATGTAAAGAGCTTATTTACCTCCATCCCTAATGATTATGGCATTGAAGCAGTTATACATTACTTAAAGGCATGCCATATGATGAATGATCAAGTAGTGTTAGTATGCACGCTATTAGAGCTGATATTAACCAATAATGTCTTTTTGTATGCACAGGATTTGTTTTTACAGCAATGGGGTGTCGCTATGGGCACCCCATGTGCAAATTCATATGCAAATCTAGTTGTTCATTATTGGGAGACGCAGCATGTGTTTAACAGTGCTTATGGTCCACATATTAGGTTATATAGACGTTTTGTGGACAACGTCTTTTTAATATGGGCTGGAGGAATTCATCTTTTGACAGAGATCATCACTTATTTAGAATCTACAACAAGTTTTCTAAGGTTTACGATGACAATGTCTGTTGATAATATTTTTTTTTAGATGTCACTGTTCAAAAAGGTAACATGGATGGCCTACTGACTTCCCTTTTTTGTAAATCTTGTTGGAAAAACAGTTTGCGTGATTATAGCAGTACGCATCCATGCCATGTTTTTTCCACCATTGTTAAGGGACAGTTCAACAGAGTTAAAAGAATTTGTAGGGATGAGAATGATCAATAACTTGAGGCTGAGACATTAGAGTCCCTGTTTAGCGACAAGGGCTATACTGGCACGATACAAACTATCAGAAATGATGTGTTCACAACTGTCACTCATGATTGTTCCGTAGATGGAACTGTCAGGGCTGTCAGAAATAAAAGAGGAAAAAAGGTTTGTTTTACGCAAAAATAGAGTTTTTGGATGTGACTGTTTGTAAACATTCTTTGGCTGATATTAGAACTAGCTTGTACAGGAAACCGGTCAGGAAAAAATAACTTGCTACATAGTAGGAGTATGCACCCCAATCACTGCAAATGCAGCATAATAGCTGGACAAGTGGTGAGACTAATGAGATTACATAATGATGACTTGGAATTAGAGTCAGTTCTGGCATCTCTGAAATTAGATTTAATCGAAAGAGGTTATAAAGGTAAGGATGTTGATAAATGTATTAAAGAAGCATGGAGAGACAGGGCGACCAGGTGTAAACCGTATTTTAATGGGAATCTAATAGGTGAGAGCCCCATGTCCATCAGTGAGAGGAAAGGTTGTGATAATACTTGTCCAAGGATGACTTTGACATATGCAAGTAATATAAATATTGTATATGGCGTTATTAACAGGAACTGGGATATACTCTCAACAGTGGAAGATTTAAAGGGTGTACTAGGTGAAAAACCTAAGTTCAGTTTTAGGAACAAGACATTGAAGGGTCACCTTTGTTATAAATCCAGTTTGCCTAAGGTTATTGATAAATCTGTCAGAGCAGGTACGTAACCTGTAGAAATTGTAGTGCCTGTGTCTTTATACATGCAGGTACACACTTTACACATCCAGTATTAGGGTTTAAGGTAGAGTGTTCACACTATGCCGATTGTAGAACAAGGAATATGGTGTACTTCAGTTATTGTGTTAAGTGTTTTTCATACTATATTGGCAAAACTAATAGGCAATTCAAAGACAGGATATTGGAACATGTCCGACATATAAAAAACATGAAAGAGAATAGTACATTAGCCATGCATGTAAAGAACAAAGGTAGGGAACAAACTTTTAAGTTTTTGACTTTGGAATTGGTTGCAGATAGGAAAAGAGGAGGTGATATGAAAAATATCACTGAAGCTGCAGAACAGAGATGGATAATGTTAGTGCGTGCAGATAAAGCGCCACATTTAAATAGTATGGTTTCCATCAAACCTTTCCTTAAAGCTAGACAGCTTAAGCGTTGGTATATGTATTAAGGTAAATCATGTGCTATCTTTTTAAATGGTTTAATTGATGCATTAATTAATGTATTTAATGATGGAAGAGAGGGGTATTTAAAGAGCTTGTTTTATCATTTAATTGTTTTTAGTCTGATGAAGAGGTGGACCCTCGAAAGCGCTTACTATTTTCATTAAATTAGATACTGTCTTTGGATTGTCTGCTGTGTTGCTTCCAGTGTTTTTCTACTATTTATAACTCATACCACACTTTTCGGCCATGTAACCTGGACCGGAACACCAAAGGCGGAGGTGTGTCCATATTCATTAAGGATAGCCACACCTCCAGGCTAGTTGCTCACCATAAAGCATCCGAGGTTATCCAAGTGCAACTAACTCTGGGCAAAACTGCAATCCAAATTGTAGCTTGCTACAGATCCCCCACCATGCCCCAGGATTCCCACTCCTTTTTTCTTGATATACTGGAAAATATTAGGGTTCAACCAAACACCCTAATAATGGTCGATTTCAACTACCCCCCACCATTAACTTGGAAAACTACTCATGTACCAACTCCTTCACTCAGCGCTTTCTGGAATTCACAAATTCCAATGCCCCGGATTACCTTATCCAGACGCCCACCAGGGGCAACAATATCCTAGACCTAGTCATTACCAACATGAGTGACTGGTGTTCCACACCTGAAGTCAACTTCTCATTGGTCCGAACCGACCATAAGCTAATCACCCTAGATATCCACATTCCGCCCCCACTCCCCATTAAGGAAACCATAGTAAAAAATTTCCCCAAAGCCAACTTCATGCTTCTTAAGACAGAAGTGATGAACTTCATGACACCCATGCAGATGGACAATACAGTTACGACTGCTGAATCCTGCACAAATGCACTCTATAGGCACTTACACGAGTGCATGGATCGTGCTATCCCAAACAGAACCAAGACGCTAACCTCCAAAAAAATGAAGCCAATCTGGTGGTCCCCTGCCATAAACAAACTGTACAACAGAAGGAAGAAACTGTTGCAAAAGAGAGTAAAATCCCATGAGTGGAGGAGCTCCCTGGTCAGCCTCAGTAAGAAGCTGATATCCCTTATAAAATCCTCCAAAGCTAGCTATGAAAACAAAATTGCCACTGATTCTAAGGACAACCACAAAGCATTCTATAGCTATGTCAAGAATCTCAATGGCAGCACCCAGATCTGCTCTGAGTTACAGCACAACAGCATGAAAATTACAGAACCAAACGATATTGCCAACATCCTGGCAGATAGGTTCAGTGCTAACTTTACCCTCTTTCAACCCTTAAAGGGCCCATATCAATACAGGAAGAATGCAGAGTCCCTGTAATCACAACTAAGCAGGTAAAATCTGGACTCTCTAAAGCCAAAAACACAGTATCCATGGGACTGGACAACATCCCAGGCTGCGTTTTACATGAACTTCAGAATGAACTGGCTCCCCACCTAAGCACCATGTTTAATCATAGCCTCACATTAGGCTTTGTGCCCACTGAATGGTGCACAGCAACAGTTATCCCACTCCACAAAGGGGGAGCTACCACTGATCCCGGGAACTATTGCCCTATTAGCCTGACAAGCCTGGTCTGCAAGGCCATGGAATGTATCATCATAGAACTCATAAACAAAGACATTGGTAACCTCCAAACTCTGGACCCCACCCAGTTCGGGTTTGTGAAAGGCAGATCATGCCTCCTGAATCTGATCGACTTCTTTGAGGTAGTCACCAAAGCCGTAGACAAGAGTAAGGTGGTTCACACAGCCTATCTTGACCTCACCAAGGCTTTCGACACCATCCCCCATTCTGGAATTATAGTTAAACTCACTAAACTAGGTATAAATCCCTACATCACAAGATGGGTTGCCAACTGGCTCACTGACAGAACCCACACTGTAAATGTTGCCGACTCCAAAACTTCAAACCAGTGACAAGTGGAGTACCACAGGGTTCAGTCCTGGGACCTCTCCTGTTTGGTATCTACTTCTCTGAAGTACAGGCTAACACAGAAGGCCTCTGGCTAACAAAGTTTGCAGATGACTGCAAACTAGGAGCCATAGTTGAGTCCCCAAATGTTGTGGACATCCTACAGAAGGGCCTCACTGAGACAGATGCCTGGTGTCACAGCCATGGCCTCAAGCTCAATGCCAAAAAGTGTATTGTCATCCCATTTGGTAAAACCTATGAACTACCACATAAGCAGCAGTCTACTTAACATTGAATGTGTGATAAGAGACCTTGGGACCCAGGTGGACAGTAGTCTCTCATTTGATAATCACATCGCCATAGTAGTCAGGAAGTCCTTCTACAAGGCACACCTCATTACAAAAGGATTCTAATCCAGGAAAAAAAGAGGTCATTGTTCCCCTCTACTCAACACTCATTAGACCCAGTATAGAGTACAATGCCCCTTTTGGAATGTACCTCACAAGACATCTGCAGCAGCTGGAAAGGCCAAAGAAGTACCTCACAAAGAGGATTACTCACCTCAAACATATGCCCTACACTGATCTTCTCAAAAAAAAATCCAACTTTACTCCGTAGCATATCGCCTACTCCAAGGTGATCTCTGCCTAACATATAAAGCAATCTCAAACCCAGAGCTGTTGGACATGCTACACCTAAAGAAATCCCAATCCCTCTGAGCTACACGCTCTGGGGACCTAAACCTTGTCACCACAATAAACAGGACATGCTGGAGGGATAGATTCCTGTCCCAGAGACTTCCCATACTCTGGAACAAGCTACCCATCTATGTCAAGCAAAGTTCCTCATTAACACTCTTCAAGAAGAATCTTGATGAGTGGATGGGAAATAGGAAATACACCCTGGGGATCACTTCTGTGGCTCTGATTAACAGTGGCACAGAAAAATAACTTTCTTGGGTGGCGTAAGCCAGGGAACCTTGTTGGGTAGGCTTACTTATGCCCTTGGGACGATAGCCTAGGACCTTCCTATGAACCTATGAATCTATGATTCCTATGTAATCCAAGTAGGTTGAGGAGAGTACACAACAACAAATGTATCTGTCCACAGTATGTTGTAAAGGAATGACAGAATATAAAGGAATATTAGTAATATCCCACTATTCTATGAATAGCTACAATATATTGTGAATTCTGTTGTAAAATGCAGCAAACAAATTAAACAGTACAATATATGTATTTGTGGAATCCATAGTAAACTGCAAAAAAAAAAAAAAGAAATACATAAAAGATATAAGTACGGTGAAGTGACATACATAGCCACAATGCCAGCACTAATTCTAGCTAACAAAAGAAGTATGCAAGACATTGTGAGGGCAGCACAAGTAATGCACACATCTTAGGAAAGAGGGTGATAGAAAACAAGGTGAAGGTGAAGGAGAGGGCCACAAAAGAGTGATAAGTGAAAAGGAAGGGCAGACTGAGAGGTAGAGGGGCATGGGTATTTTTTTGGCAGGAATAGGCCCCCAGGTTTGGAAAAGTCATGGAAAATGGAATAGAGGAAAAGGATGGGTTAAAACATATAACAGGTAGTACACCACAGGACATAAAAAGGTAGGCAATAAACAAACAAAGCAAGTAAGGTACACAGACAACACACAAATTGACCTTACAACAGGGGTCAAGGGAATTGAGCAAACAGGAAAGGGTTGCAAACCAGCCATGGTGCACCACAATAGTACATCATGTACCGATGCACAAAGTAGTGCTGTGATGTCACTAACTGTGTGACAGTCATACAAAAAGTAGTAGCGCTGATGACAGGCATGTGACAGAGAGCACTAACTGGAAAACGTCGACAATGCAGTACATGGTGAACAACTAACATCCCCATCCAGAAGGCTGTCAGCAGTGCAAGTGTAACCCACATAATTGCATGGCAGATCTCATTCACAAAAGGACATGCAGGATGATAAAAGCATAGGTTGGTTAAACCCCCCAACCCTGCATACAAAAGGAAAGTTTCTATGCTCAAAGCCAAGAAGCAGTACTGCAGAAAATGTGGCAAGTGGCTGTGTAAAGGACAAATAAGTATACAAGCTACATAGCTGGACAGAACAACTGGGAAACTCTTGTCACAGGAGGTATTACATACATATCATATAACCGGAGCATCCAGAATGCTTGACATGCATAGCTCCAACAACGGCATGCAGTCGTATGTTGCAGAAAGGTCATGGTGATAGGGATACATTAGAAAACAACAGAAACAGAATAAATGAACAGCAGCAAGGCTGTTTAGTAACAAATATGCAGGAGGTATGGCAAGTATGTAATGAAAGTACATGACATACCAGTCAAGATAGCATACAGCGGGCTGCATCATAATGACCACCACAGTGTGTGGATAGGAATTGCATGTGTGTGACAACCTATCATGTTGGCAGTAGTAGGCTAGCAGCACAGTGTACCTACAGGCCAGTGATGCTACAGGACACTAAGATGCATATAGACATCTGCACAATACTGCAGATGTGCAGCACATAGCCAAACATTATAATGGCAATGGAAAGTTGTCACGTTATGACCCTATTAATAAGGAACAACTTGTCGGAAAAAGCTCTCACAAAAATACACAGGTCTGCCACATCTGATGCAAACCATTAGACAAGCATATGACCCCAACACAATATGGAGAGGAATTGCTGCATAAAAGACACTGCCAAGTGCATACAGCAAGGAGAAAAAGTCGGAAACATGTGAAGTGTGCACATGTGATGGAATGTAAGGTGTTTGCATGAATGTTACCCAGTTATGTACAGCAGGACAACTGCATGTAGCATAGATACACACCACAATCAGTGTTGACCATCTCATAACTATATGTACTGCCATGCAAGCCTATGACAACAGGTGGCGCACTCACAAAACAAAAAAGGATGTAAACATAAAAGGGAACTATGTTTGACTGGCAAAAAGGCATTCTGGTGTACACATCAATAGCACACCACAATGGGGAGTAAGACACAGTTATATTACAAAATAACATGGATTTGTTGGGGGGGACTACAAATTTACAGACATGCAAATCACTGCAGGAATGCTATGAAAAATGTGCACTGCAGAGGAATGTAAACAGTTGCTACTGGCTCAAAAAGTGTACACAGTGCACAAAATAAGCAAAATGCACAAGACAGTGGTATTGTGCCATAAATGAGGCCGAGCAGGACCACAACATAGTGCAAGTGGTAGGACATATGAGAGGGTACGAAAGTGACAGACACATTAATTTGCATGTCATTTGAACCCATTAATACTATTTAGCTCTGAGATAAGCTAACCACAGGTGCACATGCTAAGTATATGTGTCAAAAAACATTTGTACTGACCAGTACATGGGACACAAAGGCCTAATGCACAGTAGTCACATGGGCAGATTGCACATGAGAGTGGCTGACACACCGTTGTCTATATTATTGCTGCCTATCTACTGTGGCAAATACTGCACAAACAAATTGAACTGCCTGTCTGTAACACTGACAGCATAACTGACAGCAGTGTACATCTGTGTAACAGGATGGTTATACTGGAAATTACATATATGCAAATGTAATGTAATGCAGATAAATGACACAGCCACATTAGAGCCAGATTGTGAAGTGTGCATCACAAAGCACATAGTGAAAGCATGACTGCAATATGGGTAAAGTGCACAAATATGTGCATACAGCTGAAACAACCCCTAAGTATCAATACATTGGGCCTCTGGGATTACCTTTTAACTGCAGCCTCCAAACAGGTTTCATGCCTCATGAATGGAGAAAGGCAACAGTCATCCCTCTGCACAAAGGTGGCCATCTACAGACCCTGAAAACGACAGACCCATAAGTCTCACTAGTCTTATATGTAAAGCCATGGAAAGAATTATCATGGAGATGATCAATAGAGATATAGTAAACCTTCAGATATTAGACCCAACCCAGTTTGGTTTTGTCAAGGGCAGACCATGCCTACTCAACCTCGTGGACTTCTTTGAAAAGGTCACCAAAGCAATGTATGAGGGCAAAATCATTCACACGGCCTACCTTGACCTGGCCAAGGCATCTGACACAACACCCCACTCAGACATTGTTGGCAAACTCAAGAGTTTAGGTACAAACTCATATGTTACCTGGTGGATAGCCAACTGGCTCACAGACAGGATCCAGGAAGTTAGAACTGGGAGTCCACCTCTACAAAGAGGCCAGTCACAAGTGGAGTCCCTCAAGGATCAGTCCTTGGACCACTGCTTTTGGCACTTACTTCTCAGAAGTCAAGGCCAACATCAGTGGTCTCTGGCTGACTACATTTGCAGATGATTGCAAATTAGGAGCGGTCATTGAATCTCACACTGACACAAATGTTCTCCAGAGGGGCTGACACAGACAAACAACTGGTGTCAGAGCCATGGACTAAAACTAAATGCCAATAAATGCATAATAGTATCCTTTAGGAAGTCATCCATCCCTGGTAACTATCATATTGACAACACACCCCTTAGAGTTGACCCAGCAGTTGGGGACTTAGGGATACACATAGACAGTAATCTATCCTTTGAACATCATGTGTCTATAGTGGTGAGGAAATCATTCTATGTTGCGCAACTTATAAATAAAGGTATGGCATCTATGTCCAAGGAAGTCATCGTTCCACTGTATTCGGCATTCATCAGACCTATCATTGAGTAAAATGCTCCCCTTGGTATGTACCTAACCAGACATATCCAACAACTGGAACATCCACAGGGGTTCCTCACTAAAATAATGCAGGGCATAAGTAAAATGTCCTATGCAGACCGGCTCAAGACCCTATCCCTGTTTTCAGTCTCCTACAGGCTTTTGAGGGAAGCTCTGTGCCTGACATACAGGGCATTGTCAGACTCCACTCTGATGGACGTCCTGCATATCCACAAAACAAATAGCACCAAACTTATCCATTCTAAAGACTTAAACCTTGCCTGTGATATAAACTGGACCTGCTGGAGAGACAGGTATGTATCCCAGAGACTACTCTGTCTATGGAACAGACTCTCCATCCATGTGAAGCAGAGTTCCTCCTTAACCCAATTCAAGTGCAATTTAGACAATTGGATGGGAAACTGGAAACTCATCCCTGGTTTGGCACCTGTGTCTCTAATGGACACAGGTAACCAGTAAATGGTTCATCTCTCAGGCATATGCTTAAACTTATCAAGGGTATCAGAACTCATCAGAGATTTGGGATGCATGGCTAGGCTTAAAAAAGCCCTTGTGGTCGTTAGCCTAGTAAACACCCATGAACCTATAAGCAGCATGACATGAGAGGCCCCACCTTGATTGGATCCAATATCACATAAGATCTCTCTAGCAATCTTTTAGAAGGAGTCATGCATGGGTCATGCCATGTCTATGAAAAATGTGCCCATGAGATCCTGCATCTAAATCAAGGACATGTCACTGGCCACATCTCAGATCTGGTTCCTCAGATCTTCAGGCAGAGGTGGTGGAGGTTGACACTGTATCTCAGTTGAAAAAAATCAAATGTGATGGTCCTAGTCCATCATTGTCATCATCATCATCATCATCATCATCATCATCATCATCATCATCATCCTGCTGTGTTCTCTGGTCCTCAGAGTCAGACTCTGGTGACAGAAGTCAAGCTCAGCAGTATTCTCTGTTGATGGGTAGGCCGGCATGTGTCCTGGGTTCTGTAACATAAAAGTTACAGAAGTTAATCACATTGTATTACAAAGCCATGACACTACCACATTATATTATAGAATACTCCAATATACCATTTCAGCATGTGTACAGTATGAAATTACCTATGCAAGGGACATGTGAATTATCCCTTTTGTATTTGTGTTGTAACAATGTGAAATATATGCAACCCTAACACAATTCACATTTTTTTTATGTGTTGTTAAAGTAATAATGGCAATACAAGTGCAAGACAGCAGTGCAGCAGTAGAGCAGGCATCAAAGTTAAGGGGATGGGACAACAACATTACAGTCAGATGAGAGAGTAACATGCATGATAAGTTGTAGTTACCTGTGTTAGCACACAGTCACTATTGTCTGTTACCATGCATTTTGGACAAGTAACAGGACAGAACAATGAAATGGTATGGAACAGTGGCCTTAAAACACACACACACACACACACACACACA